>NC_043766.1:19878593-20052162 GCF_902148845.1 Salarias fasciatus | reverse complement strand
CCACAGCAGAAGGCGTCGGATTTGGGACCAACCACAACAGTACAAAACCTCACAAACTCTGCACCTCAGGTCACTCATGGAGTCACTACTGAAATAAATGAGTCGCCAGTCTCTTTGGTTGATGAACAAACAGGCCCACCTGTAAGCGTTGCTCCAAAGAAAACCACTGAAACTACCATTAACATAGTCAGTGCCCCTCCAATTATGGCCACAAAGGCAACGTCACTAGAATTAACAACAAGAAATAAACCCACGGAATTGATGGAAATGCCTATCCCAGAGAGACCTAAAGACCTCACACAAACCATTCCTCTCAGGATGACTGATAATCCAAGCACTCCCGAACCAAGTCCAACAACACAAGCTTCAGCTACAAGCCTGACATCTGCTTTGTCCATCACAACCCACGCTGTGAAAACCTCGGGATCATTACATCCACAGCGCTCCCATAACGGTTGCCCTAACGGAGCGAGCTGCGACAACACCACAGCAAGAAACCAAGGCCACCGACCCCTCAGGTTCAACTGCGCCACCCGCTCCTACCACACTGTCAACTTTGCTTCTCAACAGCTCGCCGCCTGTCACAACACCTGTGAGTATTACCTCTTCAGCCCCCCCGTATCCCCCACGGCCTCGAGACAGACCGCTCAGGTCAAAAAGAAATACAAAATCAGCTGGGAAGAGAGGGGGGAAGAAGGAGAACAGAAGTTAGATGATCCAATGCAAAAACAAGAGGAGTCAACATCAAGGAAACCAGGTAAACACTAATTTGACCGTCTTCTGTCCCCTGAAACCACCATGATGTGTGCTGATTTGATCCTGAACAACTGTAAAAGTTTTGCGAGAACAACTGAGATATTTCAGCAATTTTCTAAACTTTCAAATTCAGTGCTCTGTCATCTTTTGTAACCTCACCCTTTCCGTGATTCAAGCTGGTTCGAACAAAAGCCTCTAATTATTCTCAGACTCATTGACGTAGGTCTGGAAGATGTTAAGCTGCTTCCAAATCCCCAGTCGGAGCTTCATGTCTTCACTTCTTTTTGTTTTTTTGTTTTGTTTTTTTTCAAACAGAGGAGTGTAAGGACACTTTGGCCACCATCTCTGAGCCAGTAACTCACAACACCTTTGGCAGGAATGAGGGAGCCTGGATGAAGGACCAAAATCTAATGAGGACAAAATTTATGTTACCAATTTCTATTATGGGAATAACCTCCTGGAGTTCCGCAGCTTAGAGGTTTTCAAACAAGGTAAGAACACAGGGGTTGCTAACGGAAGGAAATGTAAACTTGCTCTCGTTTCCCTTTTGATTTGATAGCATGCGTCTCTGTCTTCTTCTTTTTTCTTTCTCAAGGCCGTTTCACCAACTCCTACAAGCTCCCTTACAACTGGATTGGCACAGGCCACGTGGTCTACGACGGAGCCTTCTACTACAACCGGGCCTTCTCCCGGGACATCATCAAGTTTGACCTGCGGCAGCGTTACGTGGCTGCCTGGACCATGCTCCACGACGCGCTGTTTGAAGAGTCGTCGTCGCCGTGGGAGTGGCGCAGCCACTCGGACATCGACTTTGCCGTGGACGAGAGCGGTCTGTGGATCATCTACCCTGCGCTAGATGATGAGGGATTCCTGCAGGAGGTGGTTGTTCTCAGTCGCTTGAACCCGTCCGACCTCAGCATGCAGAGGGAGACAACCTGGAGGACGGGGCTTCGAAGAAATCACTTTGGCAACTGCTTCATTGTCTGTGGCGTCCTGTATGCTGTTGACAGCTATAACCAGAGGGAGGCCAACCTGGAATATGCTTTTGACACACACACAAATACTCAGATGATTCCCAGGATGCCCTTCATCAACAACTACACCTACACCACGCAGATTGACTACAACCCCAAGGAGGGTGTTTTGTACGCGTGGGACAATGGACATCAAGTCACTTACAACATTAAATTTGCATATGTAGACCCTTAGTAAGGGCATGAAAGTCCCTTTTAATATTTGTTAATTCTTTATTTGAATGGATTGTAGATCAGTCCACATGGCCCTCAGTGGAGGAAAAATAACAGCCAAATGTACAAATGTGCTTTTAGCACATTGTCTGTAAATTGCAGTTTTGTTTTTTGTGTTTTTTACATTTTTATCAAAATAAATGAATGACTGACTCACTTTCAAGTTGTACTGTATATATTGTAATGCTGTAAAAACACTACAATAGATTTGTCCAGAGAGTTGTAGTAGAGAAAACGCAGACTCCACAACAGATTACATTTCTTAAGTATACCATTTAAATCAATCTCTTTTGTGAGGCCAAATCATAGAATTCTGTAAAATGCATATTTGCCACATATCGTGTTTTGTGACAGCGCTTACTCGCTCCATGTCAGACCGCTCTGAAGAGACTCCAGGAGAGCTCCGAAATACGAACAGTGAATCTTCTTTGTTTCGTTAAACAGTTGACATCAAAAAGGCTTCAATGACCGAGAGAGTTTTTTCAACTGCAATGCTCCGAGGATAAAGCGTTAGAGAGACAGAAAAAAAATCAATACAGACATAGCAAAAGCGGCTGCTCAAGCCGCGGATAAGCGTAAACTGCTACTTGTTGTAAGTTAAGCAATTGTGAAAACAAGAAGAAGAAAAAATTGAGATCAATTTTCCCACCCCATACACACAAGAATACTTAAAGGAAATCCAGTGTTTATTTTGGTTGCTGCACATTATACAATACAAAGAACACACATTTAATTGTACTTTATTGTCATGAAGAATAGCACAATTGCAGAGGGGGAAAAAAATCTGAGAAGGGCATCTACTTAAAAAGGACGCTTCGCTTTGTTTCTGAAAATTGTTCATCAGACTTTAAAAAAAAAAAACCCTTCAATCCTATAACTGGAACACAGTTTCACACAGGTATTGGTTATTATTATGTGCTCTGTTATAGGATTACACAAAACTAGCCAGAGAAAAGAAACAGGCAAGTAATTCTAATCATATAAATTTATGACCAAATCCACTCTCTTTTCTGTGGAGGTACAACACAGAAGCCATTTAAAGCCACAATCAAACTTGACATGTTCTGCATTGATAGTGCAAACTTAAATCATGATGCATCGTAAATTCAAACAGAAACCCAGAAGCACAACCTTAGTCTGTGGACGGAGAAGTTAGGACTTTTTGCACCGTTTCCTCCTGTATGGTCTGCACACACAAAAAATATTTTTTGGTGCAACCGCAAGAAAAAAATTATACATATGTATACACACATATGTATATATTATATATAATTATATAATATATATATATATATATATACATTACATATACATATATATGTAAACATATATCAAAATGTTCCCGAGAAAGCATAGTCATTCTAAAAGAGACAATATTAATCTTGTCTTGTCATCAGAAGCACATATAACTAAATAACTAAACTGAATGAAAGCACAGAGGTGTACTGTCACATATAAAAAGACATGAACAGTATCATAATTTGAAATAGAGACTTAAAAAATAACCCCCCCCCAAAAAAACAGTGCAAAGACCCCAAAATTAAATTTAAAAAAAATTTTGCATTAAAAACTCTTCATCAATACCGTGCTAAAAATGATCATGTAGAATCCATAAATTAAAGGAAACCAGCCAACAACACCATTAAACTTGTTGACTAGCACAGCATATGACCTGACTTCCTGAGATTACAGATGGCCTGTGTTGCTGCTGCTGCAGATATTTATCTGGTAATATTTACATCTCCAATAATACCAATAATAACCTCTTTATTTAGAGAGAGACACAGAGAGAGAGAGAGAGAGAGAGAAGAGAGAGAGAGAGAGAGAGAGAGAGAGAGAGAGAGAGAGAGGAGAGAGAGAAATGGCTGTGCTTTCAGGATGAATGTCGCACATTTTTGAATTAATTAGATTGAGGCTACATGTTACAGCTGTAGTCCCTTTGCGATTTAGCTTGTTCCAAAATACTGAGAATCTGACCAGATTTGAAGAGCAGACCCTAGGAGAGCTGTTGGGAGCAGAAGTATTTGTGTTATGATGGGGTGACTCAGGGTTCAATGCTCAGCCCCCCCCACTAAACAATTACCCTTATGTGGATCGTCTGGGGTTACAGGCAGAAGTCAGTGTTGCCACACAAGGAGTGAGCATCTGCTGGGACCCTGTGACTGACCACTCCGGATATCGGGTCCGGTGAAAAGAAAAAAAAAAAAAAAAGTGGTTCACTGATGCCGACAGTTTAAGATTGTTTTTTTTACTCAAGTCTACATTTCTGTAGATCATATTCATCCATTTCAAAATCACAAATGCAAAGTCAGTGGGGGCACAGCAGGTATATTCTTCATCCTCCCCATAAAACCTTCAACTTATCTTGAATTTGCCTTGATGGTTATTTCTAAGGAGATACTCGGATTTCCAGGCGCTGCGGGGAGTCTTAAGCAGACCCCATCAGGACGCCGACTGGAGGGGCAGCTGGGGCGTCGTTGGGAGAGTGCTGGTAAAACCTGTCTGTGTGGTTGACGCGGAGTAAAGGTGGGATGCTGGATGACCTGATGTGGAGGATCCTCGTGTCCGTCACTTCGCAGTCAATCTGCATCATCACCTCAAACTCTTTGTCCCGAATCACGCTGTCTGTAACAGAAAGAAGGGAAGAGAAAAGCGATCAGCCCTCGACTCATGAATTTATGAACAAATTCGGGGTTTTGCTTCATCTAACAATTTCATACCAACACACAAGATGTAATCATCTCAGGAGATAAGAAGAGTTTGCCAAACTGTAGTCGCTGACCGCTGTAATTGCTGGCAAATTCTTGTTGAGAGGAAACTGATAAAAGACTTTTGAGGTATTTGGAGATCATCGTTTGGGATGGTAAGAGGTATTCAGAATCAAAGTGAGTGAGTATGGGTGGAGGCTGGATTGCAAATGGAGTCCAGAGGTGAGTCACACTGGATTTCTCCATCACGGAGATAAACAAGAGCAAGAAATGCAAACTGGGGAGGAGAAAAAGAAAAAAAAAAAAAGAAAAAAAAAAAAAGAAATCTGGCAAAAAAGTGTGGGAGAATGAGGGAGAAAGATCAGCGATGATGAGTCAGAATGCTTTATGTTGTGTTTGGAGAACAACAAAGGACAGTTTCGAAAGCCTGACAGACAAAATGATGGATGCTCAAGAGTCAGACTATTGTGTTTGATACTGTGCTTTACATCGTCTGTGGTTGCTTGGTTTATTCAGAGATAAATACTGTATGTTTCACTGTCATTATGAGGCTTTATTTACAAACAAGGCAATTCTTCGGCTTTATCTTGGGAAAAACAATACATCTCCTGTGGTTCGCTCAGCCTAACTCAGTCTGGGGAAAGACCCTTCAAAGTGGACACTCTGTGAAAGTCTGTTAGTTAGTTAACAACATGTAGATGATGATCACTTTTGTATTTAAATTGACAGGAATCTTAAAAGTGTGTGGCCTCCTTTGTGTGTCTGTTGTGATAACACTGACTGTGTGGACAAGTCGCATGACAAACGTGCCTCACTCATTTTTACTGCACTACATGGCCCAGAAAATGAGTTGTGGGCATCTTTCTTTCTCCAAATAGCTCCATCCAGGGAAAACATCCTCTCAATCCAGCCTCACTGCTTGTTATATTATATTATGAGTGTATAAAATTAAGGTTCTGTGCAAAGTGAAGCTGGAAAATGTATCTCTATGTTGATCACTAAGGCCACAGCCTCACACTTTAAGAGGCCGATTTAAGCCGACTTTAGCCTGCCGAAAATAAATCAGTATAACTGATTTCAAATACATTAACCCAAATACACAGTATAAAGACGACAGTACGGAAACAGTTGCTGCATTTTTCTTTTTAAATGCGTCTAGACACTTTGAGTCAAACGCTCCAGGCAGTACCGGTCCACTACAGCGCTGATTTTAAGCAGGTGAGGCCAACTCGTCACCTCAACCTGCCGCTGGTCGGAAGATAGCTTAACACTTAAGACTCTGTTATTCCTTATTTAAATTATTACACCCTGTAATGATTTTATTTGCACAATGATTAAACTAATGTGTGGAGAATCACATAAATCACTGTCCAAACTCATGATTAACATTTAATATCCCAAAGTGTTTACCTCCATCCTTCAACGAATTACCAAACTGTCTAACTTCTATTTAGTCAACTGCTCGAAAACACAGACACAGGAAACACAGAACCACGAGGTCCGGCTTTAAATAGTGGCTCTTTGAAAAGCCTGCCAAAACTACTGTCCTGCTCTGTATGGTCTTATCCCCCCACCAACTTTTACTGTTGCCATCTGGAAATGTTCCAGCGAGCTTCAGCGACAGTGAGCTGGTGCATGCTGATAAAGGCCTGACGTCTGGCACCGGTGCATCAGGGGAAACCTGAGAGCCAGATCTGGAGAACGCAGTGGCTGCCAAACTGGAACAACCTGAGGCCACATTCACTAAAAAAAAATCTCTCATTTATATAAAAGATATATAATATCAAAATATTCATCAGCAAGTATGAATTGTGAAACTGCAAAACAACATTTTGTCCCAAAATAATGACAACAAAATATCTAAAAAAATGATTAAATAGTAATATACTCATAACCACTGAATCCAGGCTATTCCATTATAAGTCATGGCAATCTACCTAGCTGTGTCTGATGGACATGTTTTACAGTAGTTAGGTAAGTAAGGGTTAAACATTTGGTTTGGTAAGAGTGCTAGCTCTTTCAGAGCGCTGGTGGTGATGTTCTGTTTAGATTAGGCGAGGAGGAAAATCTGACCCCCACGTCTGTCAGAGGTATAGAGCTCTACCTTGAACCCCCAGATAGAGCTGGCTTTTAGCTGCAGTGCACATGCACAACTTCAGAGTAGTAAAAATAGACTGCAGTCCGTCTCACACGGTCAGTCCACCTGTAAATGATGTCAACCCCAAAACATTCCTCTCCCCCAAACATGTCGCCTCCATTTGATTGAGCTACTTTCAAACTCAAAGGATCATTAAATAAACACACACTTCAGTCCTTATAAGGAGTCGCTGCTGCACCAAATACATTTCTGAAGCAAATCAGCGGCGTTCAGGTCAAGTAACTTTAACAGAACCTCTGAACCACGGACATGCCCACAGACAGAAACAGACGACGGCTTACATCAAAGTCTCAATCCTAAATGCTCACTTATTGACAAAGACAGACCAAACAATCGCTGCAGATTAGCAGAGTCAATCCACGTACTCCAGATGAAAACCATTTAGTGACTGGAGAAGGAAAGCATTCCTAGAGGAGCGCAGCAACACAGAGCTGGAAAGAATTATCTTCCAGCGTGGAGCGATCGTACTCGAAACACAGGACAGTGTTTGTACTTTTCCGAGGGTCTCGCCTCGATAACTGTGTACATTTGGAATTAATTACTTCAATGTTTTAAACAGGGACAACATAAATCTAAAAATTTACTTGAAGGCTCTAATCTGCGCAACACATGTGCCGTCACATGTGAAGCGAGAGGAACTGCGCAAGCTCTCCATCCTTTGCTTTGTCAGCCTTTGTTAACTTAAGTTTTGAAACCAGCTTTGCTGACAGGTCAATGAGAAACTACCTGAAGGAGCAGCCGTGGTGCATTCTGACATAAAAGTGGTGTTCGATCTATCTAAATAATACCACATGGTACGGCTTGAACAAGAAGGCCTGAAATAGGCAGGAGGAGAAAGTGGCGCTTTAAATGTGAAACTCATTGAATCCGTGACAGATCATGCAAATCGAAGACCTCCTTCTTCAGGAGAAGTTATATTTCTCCATGAATGCCACCTTTGTCCGGGCATTTGAACAATTAGCTGAAAAGGATGTCTTGGATTTCACTATTTGCTGCCATTTCAATGAGCCATCTGACCAGCAGAGACCTTCAACATTCCTCTGTGACAAGACCAACCAAGAACAATGTTTACCTTCATTAATCTTGATCCAACAGCGCTCTCCCTGAAAAAAAGAAAAGAAATGGCGGCATCTTCCCTACTGAGTAAGAGGCTCATATTCCACTGAATCGAATTTGTTGCTGGTGCTCCGCCACAGTCGGGCTGGAAGATAACGGAACAATACGATAACTGATAAAAACTCCAGCTGAATGGCAAACAGCAGGCTTGTTTTCTTAAATGCTCAAACCATCTGTAAGCCTGCTTCCTCCTGGGCAGGTTCTCTTTCAGGTCACTGTGTTCATGCCTGGTGACAGCTGAGGTTTTTAGGTTTATTTGGATTCCCATTAACACACTCAAACACAGTTCCATTCCATATTTTGCTATTGCACAACATAGAAGATCCACAGCTTCTCAAAAATGAGTTTGACCACAAGCCAAATGACAAGACAAAATCCATAGATACAGATATCTATACCTAATAACACACCAGAGGATCAGTCAGGCACTGTGCTGCTCACTAACAAAGTCAGAGGAGAAAAAAAAGGGAGTTTTCCTGATAATCCTAATATTTATTAACAGATTTCTCTCCTTCCTAAGCGAAGCCTCTGAAGAACCCCTGACACACTGTATTGATAATCCAGCAGATCAGATGGCTGCAGGGTAACATTGTGATGAGCTCACAGAAATGAAAAACATGTGTTTGCTCCAATGATTCATAACAGAAAGCAATTTGGCAAATCCACCACTTCGAGTCCAAAGACTTTACTGATCAAGAGTTCAGACACTGAGGCTGACCTCTTGTATACCAACTAGACGCCCTAATGCGAGGGGATCGCGGCCCGCAGCCCCCATCCCGCCTTCTTAAGGTTTTGACCAGAAGATATGCCGACAAGGAGGCGTTTTCCCCGGACAGACACACACTGACTGCTGAGGTGTCTGTCCGGCCCGTCAGACGGTCAGACAAAATGGCGGCCAAACGCAACCCATTGGCCAAGTTTGGAACCAAGCCCAGGCAGGGTTCAGAAGTCGTATTGAACCAAAAAAAAAACCCTGCAAAGTTGGCGTATTGACACCCAGAGGGACAGACAGACAAACAGACATGGTGCTAACAATACATCCTTGCAGATACTCTGCGGGCCGTATTTAGGGAATCCTGTGATCTCATGATCCGGTCATGTGATCAGAAATCATTGCCCATCACATGGTGTCAGACTCAATTGGAAACGACTGTTACATCCCCAGGGATCGAGTGACGGCTGGTCAAGAGAGGGCACTAGGGCGGAGCCAAAATGACTTAAAGGAATGCCATGAAATTAAACCACCCATCGCCGTTTAATGGCTGCGGCTTGGGGCGAATCTAAGGTCGCTGATCACCATCTGGCTTATAAACGCACTGAAATTGTAGAATGATGCAGCGCTCCACCTTAAAAATTTACCACCGGTCGCGATGCTATGAGAGCAGAGTGCAAAATGTCGGTGGCGTGGAAATATTTTAAAGCTGACACAACAAGAATGTTGATGTTTCAAACTGCGAGATTTGTAAGCTTGGGATTTCAAAGAGTTGGAAATGAGAAGAGTGCGTTTAACTCTCCATGGCTGCTATTGATGGTCAGTATCTCTGGAACCCCGCCCCCCGAAGAATTAATCTCACTGATTGTTCAATCTACCTCACAAAAGTTGTTCCGCTACTGTTTAATCTACCTCCCTTGTGTTGAATGAAAATAAGGTGAATACAAACAATCGACATCCTGTATCTATTTGTTCGATCTGTAATTTTTAATGTATTATCGACGCACTGGATCGATATCAGCTGATACTCAAAATCAAATGACTCGGAGGCAAAAAAATCCTAGCTGGGAGATCTCTAGTATCCATGTTAAAATGTTGCTCGTGGGCTTGACTTTGAGGGCAGGCGGTCATAAACAGGGTTGGCTGCTTCTCAAATGGGCCGGTGGAAACCACAACACAAGCCGCAAAGCAAACACTGACTGCCACCCACTATAAGAAGCTGAGGACAGAATCACAACTGGAAGACAAAATACAGCCGGATTAAGTTTTAGCGTCCTTGCGCTGTAATCTAATGTGAATTCATTTTTTTTTCTTAAAAAGATATTTTCATCGGGAGTTTGCAGCACTGATGTACAACAATGGCGGTGAGCAAAGTGATTAGATTATCATATGGGAGCCACATGAGTACATTCAGTGAAACAACAGTTCAACCCTGGTGATATTTCACCATTAACAACGTACAACCTTTAAATAAGAGAGGATAATGCAAAATATCTTGTTTTCAATCACTGACTGCAAGTGGAGCAGAAGGTCTGAAACAAAGCTGCCAAACTTCATCCTACCTGCAAGTGTAAATGCCAAGTTTGCACATTGATATGGATGATAGCGTGATGGTGTATTTCTAATAATATATAATGGCACAATTTCTTGTAATAGGTCTAAAGGGGATTTATTTTTACACATTTCCATGCAAAGACGGGCCATTTTAACACAGAAAAAACAAAACTGCTAATTAGGGCTGAAGACAAGTAAGCACAATAATGCAGTACTTTTTGCAGGGTAAGCCAGTGTCTGTGCTCACAGGATATACACACACACACACACACACACACACACACATATCTATATATAAATATATATATATATATGGACATACATATATATGTGAACATACAACGCATTTCATAAATCCAAGGTGGTACACGTGAAAACAAACTACCAGCAGGGATCAATTTAAACCATTTTAAACTTGATATTTCAATTTTTTAATGTCATATTTTGTCTTGGGCCGCATGTAATGCTTATTTGGTGGTAGACACTGTTCTCAATGTGCTTCAAGTTAGTCTTTCATGAGTTACATTTCAGTATTCTCAAACTGTTGTTTCTATGCAGGACATCTTACCATTTATGTTGATTGCTGGCAACACCACAGACATCTTGGGTCGACTTCCTTTATTGTGGTTGGTGGCTGGAAGTAGGAGATGATCCTGAGAGAAGAGAAGGGTCACCAAGGGGAACATACAGCTCACGGGGAGGCAGGTTATCTCGCTGGTGTGTGTTTTTGACAATCAGGAATAAGACATTTATTGCAAATTCTTTCTAAATTAATTTGCATTTGCAAGTTGGGGATGATAAGCATCGTGTGAATTGAGCAGTTCGAAGAAAAGCGTCACAAATCAATATATCTGAGCGAGCAGATTCAGAGATCTAGAACTATGACTAAATCGTTCAAGGCTTTTTTTTTAATACGTCATTTTATGTCTTCATTGAGACAGGATGATAAAGAATCCAAAAAAAAAATCTCACAATTAAAGTAATCCTGAAAGTGTTGGTTCATAACCCCTTTCTTTTTGCTTCTAAAAAAGACAAGAAACCATTTACCATTTATTATTTGCCAAAGCATTTTAGCAAGGCTGAAGCAGTTGCACTGGAGGCATCTGGAAATTTTCATTCTTTCTTTTTTTTGTAAACCATGTATAACATCTGAATATGACAACCTCAGACAAGGTAAACCCGCGACCCCCCCCCCCACTAAAAAAGAAAAAACAATCTTGATTTTGTTTATTCTAAAATCTAAATGTAAAATATGCTTCATGTTTTAAACACAAGCACACAGTAGGTTACTAAAAAGTGATCGAACAAAGCAACTCAAAAAGCCAAAACAAATAAAAGTATATGAGGAAGAAAACTGCATAAGTTAATTTCTGAGGATGAAGAAAGTATAAGTCAGCTGAAACAAGGTGCACTTCGTTTCACGTGCACTTTAAAGCTTGAAAAATAATGAGTGTTATGATGAGAACAGACAGGAAAATGGCCCATTGTTGAAAGGAGGGATTACTGTATGACGATAGGATGAACTTATGTAATTTACTGTTATCAAAGTAGATTATAGGTTCTTTGTATTTGCAGGTAAGCTTGCTAGAATCACACACAGACAGACGCACACGCACACGCACACGCACACGCACAATCACAGACAAAGACAAAGATCACAAACATTACTGCGCTAACTTTTTGGCAGAAGATGTGATCTTGGCTTAAACGAGAAGCTGTCAGCAACCAAGAGCAGAGTCAGAGAATTAAATTCTAAAAAATTAGAGGGTGTCGGTGCTTGGAGGAGATGTGTGGGCGCGTCGCCTCCGAATTAATCTATCACCAGGGGATCGGCGAGCTTGTCAAGCTGACACAACAGCTGCTGAGGCTGTTGTCATAAGAACAGGTGAAATTTCCTTGACCTTCGTTGGACGTGATCCAGTGTGAATGAAACCAGTCTTTCCATCACATCACTGCACACTTACATAATGTCACAGGTGCTAAAACAACATGAAAATTGAAGCAAGACCGTAAAATGATGACAGAATAAGAAGGGCAGAAAAGTCCTATGTGTTTCCATCACATAATTTCACACCTAAATAAAGACTGGTGGAAACACAGAAGGCCTCAAGTCACCCTGACCGAAAGAATGATCACTTCCCGACACCAACAGACTGCGGGTGTGTGTGTGTGTGTGTGTGTGTGTGTGTGTGTGTGTGTGTGTGTGTGTGTGTGTGACCTCTCAGCAGCTGAAGAGGGCATCAACAGGCCAATATCAACTCTACCAATATGCTTCGGGGGACAAAAGTTAAACCCGATAGTGATTGGCTACAAAATTTAAACAAATTCCAAATTTAATCCAGGCCGTTGGCAGATTTGTTGCCAAAACACGTCATACTGGCCGTAACAAAAAAACAAAACAAAAACAAAACAGAAGCAAACAAGCGCCTGCAGACACCCACACACATCCTGAAACCCAGGAAACAAAATAGTGGCAAATAAACCAACTGAGAAAAGCTCATAAAGGTCTGCAACAATTCAAATTGTCACATTGAGGTGTTTATTCTACACTCCCCATCTAGACCTGTTTCCTCTAGTATGTAGCGCTTTTCCTAATGGTTTTTTTTTTTTTTTTTTTACTTTAGTCCAGTAATGAATCTTGGACACTTCAACTGTGAGTCACTTTCCTTAAAACAAGTCCAATTCACTCCACAATAAAATTTTAAAATTATTGTTGCATTTTTCTTATAAAATTAGTTCAACAACTAACTAACAAACTAACTAACTATACTTTATTAATCCCCTTGGGGAAATTTCTTGATATTGGATGAATGTCAGAGATAAATGTAACAAATACACCCAGATTACACCTTTATAAAACTCAAATAACTAATTTATGTCTCAAAGAGTTTTTGTATGTGATGAAATACACTGGGCGTTTAGATATCATCATCATAGGAATTCTTTCTCTTTCTTGAAAATTATGTACAAAATAAACAACAACTGGCTAACTCTACAAATCAGTTAGCATTAGCTATCTTGAAAGTAACATTTGTATTAACCTAATTTACAGAAGTTGATGTTTCAGGCATGAAGCTTGGGGCTGATTTAGTCTGGATAAACTTTAACCTCCTGCTGCTCGGGCATCGCTGCAGCGGATGAAGGAATAGCTGCTGAACTGCTGAAGCGCTGCGTTGTTAACAGTGTCCACAGACCCAAATCTTTACGAGTCGCTTGGAGAAAAAGTTAGGACTTGATTTATGACCAAAGGTTTTAAAACACTCATCACACTGACTAACCCTACAGACCAAGAGGTTTTATTATAACCACCCTGAGTTTTCCGAGGTGAAGAGTGTGGGATGAAATACTCTTCAGTTTTGTTTTGGGGTTTTTTTTCCACAACACTGCTGCAAAAAATAAATAAATAAAATGTGGTTTTGGTGACAAAAATAAATCTCACCATGTAAAAAAAAATGGAAATTGGAAAAAAAACATTAAAAAAAAATTAAAACATTTTTAGAACAAAATTATCAGCATCTTTGATTAGTTGAAGATCACACAAAGGAAATTATTGCAACACTGCATCAAAGAATCTTCTTTCGAAACTAAGAACAGGTTCACAGTTTGAAAGATTGAAAATGAAACAATCATGCTGATTAATGTTCACATTTGGGGAGAGCACATAATTAAAGCCAGACAGTCATGATAGCCAGTGGAAGTGAGATGCATCAGTGGAAAAGCTGCGTTACACCCTTGGCTGCACTCCTGTCACGAACTCCACTAATCCCCTCTTAAATTAAACCGTTTTGTTGAAAGATCTATTATGTATAATTTACGATTCACAAGTTACAATTGATACAATTCATTATTCATTCTTATGACATCTTCGGAGAAACTTAATTTTAAGATTGTTTTTATTTTAACGAAAAGAATAATAGTCAAATTAAACTGTGAAAGTTTTCTGTGAAATCTATATGTGAAAAAAAAAATCTATCATTAAGTAAACCACAGTGTCAGACTTATTTGTCAGCCAGAAGTGATTCAACCAAGTTAAAACTTACCCTCCGGAAAGAAATAACATAGAAGGTGTCGCCACGACGATTGAGTTCATCAAAGAAGTCACTGTAGGTGCGCTGAGGCGCATAATAAACCTGCAGCTCGCTCCCAGGACCCCTGAGGAAGATTTGCAATGGTACAGGTAAATATCGTAATAAACAATACCACAGCAGGTGAGAACATTTAGAATGTAAAACAAAGTATACTAACTCAAAAATAAATTAAAATGGAAATGAAAACTTTTTTAGAAAATACTTGTAAGACTGCAAACATGAAACTGCTCCTATTGACTCTTTGCAGAAAACAAAATGCGAAAAAGGTAAAAAAAAAAAGGCACAGAGCTTAATTGTAATATAAGGTACACACTACAAACTGCTGCTATGGGTAAAACCTCTTAAGTTCATGAGCCTTTCCTTGAAATCCCTCATCATCACGATAAAACCAAATAAGAACCATTGTCCCAATTTCCATCATCACACAGAATTCAAACAGACTTTTCTCAATAAGAACAAAAGTATGAAATTTATGAGCTTGTCATGCAACTAGGTGCTCGAGGTTAAAAATACAAAATAAAAACGTGAAATATTGCTGGCTTGAATGAATCTGAAATAAATGCATGTAAGAGCGCCTTACTCACTTTTTCTCAGTAGTGTCTGTGTATTGGACAGTTGCGATCTGGGCACTCTCTACCTCTTTATTCTCCGTTTCTGTTGGGAAAATACAGGAAGAATTGGGTATAATCTCGTTATGGCCACATCAAGTCACCACTGAGAGGAACTGCTGGCAGCATTGTGCAGCACAGGAACACAGACTGTTCATAACACTGCAGTGACAATAATGCAAAGCATTCTGGATTTTTTTTCATAAAACACACATAGTACAGAAATATCACAAATCCACCAAAGGTGAATGTCTTACACACAGCTGAGACGCCATTCAAATGAGTTCAAGTGAAATTAAAACGTCAGAGGGCAGTCATGTGAGTTTCACACATTTAAACACTCAGAGATTTTACTGCTGAAACGGCTCGTAGGAATTTAGAAATGCACACAGTGACCTTTTTATTTACAGTAATGTAAGAAAGGGTATAAACAAACTGAGCCGCTCTGGTAGGCTGGACATTCTGTGACACATTTAGAAGAGAAAAAAAAAAAAATGGAAAAAGGCACAGGGGGCGCTAATCCCACAGCCTCTCTCTAGGAGTTATGTTTACTTTCTCAGGGCTGCCGGATTAAATTTGGCTCAATGAAGAGGCAGAGAAAGGTGAGGTGTGAAGAGAGGTGAAGCAGTGGTGAAAGAGACGCTTCGGGGTGAAAACTGGATAAAAACCGCAACTTTAATCCAAAAAGCAATGGCTTGAAGTACAAATTAAGCTTAGTTTGGGAATTAAATTATTAAAAACATCAAATAAGTCTGTGTATGCCCCCTGAGGTTTGACTTTCCAAAATATGCTGCTGTGCCTCACCAGAATGGTCCGAGTGGGTTTGTGGCCGCTGTTATTCATGCGCCTGGATTTGGTCTGCTGCACTTCATGACGGTGGACCCAACCCCTCAGCTCATGTGCCAACCTGCCAGTTTAACAGGAATATTTCAGTATCAGTATGCAAGGGTTGGGTGACACTGTGGTTTAAGCAAAAGGGGGGGGGGGGGGGGGGGGGGGAGTATATTATCAAGAAAATAATGCAAATCTCACTCGATGCACTTGGTCCTGTTAACCGAAGGCTGGCACGGGGGAGGCGGTCTGAGAAATACGGGATCTTTTACCACCATCAATGCCTTATCCTCAGAGCTGAAACTGAGCAAGAAGCCACACAGAGGCTGTTAGATGAAGAGAGATGAGAATAACTTTACAAGCCTGTTAAAGACGCCCAGGAGTCTTTGTAAGAATTTCACACATCAATCTGCTAAAATATTTCCCACATGTTGAGAATATGCTTTGAATGCAGACGGAGAGCCAACCGGCTGCTTGCCTTTTGTTGTAAGTGAAGCATGCCCGCGTTGAATAAGTAGCTGAAAACTAAGAGGCACCTAAAACCCAAACTTGAATGGCTTCAACGTGAGGATGATTGCACAGATTTACAACACATGCAGAGGTGGCAGAGCTTCAATCAGTGCAGGCAGAAGATGCTGACGTGCATCAAATTGGGGGTGACACAATCTGTCCACGTATTGCAACGACTGTTGGAGGACAAAGCTTAACGCCACATGCTAACTGACTGATAACAATGTGGCAAATCGAGGAAAAAAAAAAAAAAACAATATGTGTTGGTTGGCTCAAGACGTCACCATACAACAAACTTGAACCAATGCTGGCGAGCTACACTTTATAAGTTGCTTTAGCTCAGTTAGAACGTCATACATCTCTCAGAGCGAATAGTGGTGCTGCCTGAGGTGCTGATGCAGACTGTCCACATTCAGCTCCCACCTGCAGGAGTTTGTTAAAAAAACAAAAAAAGTCATCCCACCAACCGTAATCCTCCAACGGGCCTCCCTGATGTGAGCCGTCATGTTGACTCTGCCCAGCGTCCCTTTCTCTACACGTCTTCTGGGAAACCGTTACCACGAGAACAAGACGTCAGAAAGCAGGGACTGGTCATAACTCTGACTGAGGGGCCCATATTAACCTTGCAGCACACACGCTTTCCTGTTCAGTTCGGACCTCGAGGTTTGGTTGCACATCCACTCCTGTCTTCCTTCTCTCGGCTGCGTTTGGGTGCTGTCGCCCCCTTTGTAAGGCTAATGTGTTTCCTTCTGCCAGCGCTGGTTTAATGCTGCCTGGAAACTTGCTACTACAGATGAATGGTTTGCATTAACATGTGACATAAGCTACACAGAAACCTGAACCACAACACAGGCCAGCACTGCACAGAAACATCAGATGCTCTGACCACCTTGCAAAACATCATTCTGAAGACGTGACACTTCAGGTAATGTACGAAACTGGAATGTTATTTGTGCAATTTGCAAACGCAACTAATGTGCCTCAAGAGCATTTAAAAAGGAAAGAAAAATACATAAACCCTTAGAAAAATAAGGCTTTCTAACAATAAAAAGCTGGATGTTAAACAGGGTCTGACCCCAATTTCCCACCTTGTTACTCAAAGCACAACACAGCCCAGCTCGCCAGGGGCCTGGAGGCATTCACATCGCTGACGTTTGGACAGGTAATCAGACGGTGCACATGTTTACGTGTGCAGTCATAAGCTGCGCGAGCTCAGACTGAGGGCATTCGCAGGTGCATCCTGGTTAAGTCACAGAGCGGGTAAACACAGTGCTGTGAGGAGACTTCACTTTATTACCTGCTGGCCACCTCAGCAGCGTCCTGGCCGAGGGACTCGGGGCCCAGCACGAAGTCAGACTCTGCCTCTGGCGAGAAGCCCAACAGGTGTCTGCCACTGTGCTGTGTGGAGCTCACCTCCAGCTTGGAGCCTGGGCCACCCTGAAACAGACTGATGAAGAAAAACAACAAGGAAAAAAAACATTGATGTGATGAGGAGGGGCAAAGGACAGGAGTGATCAAATCAAGACGCTCAGCTTAGAGGACTTCAGTTCGGATTCATCATCAAAACACTATTTGAAGAAGGATTTAGACGACCGCTGAATTCCTTGTGGCCCACATCCTGCGCACCGGAGGCATTTTCTTTTTTTGCCACAAGCAGAATCTGAACTCTGATCTTGACTGCACAGCCCAAAGCACACCGGGGTGCACACACACTCACACACACACACTCACACAACACACACCTCACACACAGTCGCTTTCAGTGGTATTACTACACTGGGTGGCATTTTCATTTCAAAGGGATCTTGACCTCAAAGCGGGCATATTTTACATTCCAAAGGAGAGCCCAAAAACAAAACACACACATGCGAGTGCAGGTACAGGCGCACACAGGTTTCAGCTACTTTGAATACTTCACAAAAATCAAGCCACAAAAGAAAACTCAGTGATCGGCCCCACGAAACTTATTCATGTTTACGCTTCCAGAGAACAAGTGAAAAGACCAAACTCTGACCAGAGAAAACTGACTGGTTTATCAGAGCACAAGGAGTTGATGCTTGCACTCCCAGTGGTGAAAGTCAGTCCCAGAGGAAAACAACATTTTTACACTATGAGAACAGAGAATCTGTCGTTATATTTGGAGGTCAACTATGAGCTTAAGGCATTACAAATGCTCCATCTGCTCTGAGGGAAGGAATCAGATTCATTTTTCCCAGTGCAGTTTTATATAACTCATTAAAATATGATACAACTCTTAATGTTAAAGTCCAGATAAGAAAAAAATGATTACATGCAAATGTTTATTTGTTTTTTTTTTCTTTTTTTGCAGAAGTTCAAATTTTAATTTGCATTTCATGTGTGGTAAATGCTTACTTTTGCCATAACCCAGCGGTGATTTTAGTCACAAATCTTAAAAACTTTCTTCACACAAGTGACACACGACAAAACTATTGACCAGCACATCATTGTCCAACTACGTCCGTTTCAATATGGATAAGACTGAATTTGTAAAGTTAATTGACGAGTGTGGCTGAAGAAGAAGGGCCTTATGAGTTAAAATAAAATATAAGTCTGAGCTGTTTCATCGACATTTTCAAAAAGACTTCAAACAAGATCCCCAATCTCAACTTTTCGGAGAAAAAGCAGGACATGTTGACTGGGTACACTGCTTTCAATAAACGGTTTTTGATAAGGTCTCACATGCGAAGCGTGCTTCCCACCAATGAGTCATGGGACTTCCCGTTTGTTTTCCTCCGTAATCAAATACTTGTGTACTGACAATGGGGTACAGTTAGCTGTGAGCTTCACGAATTTATTGTCAGCATTTTTTGAGGAAGTTGATTCAAATTCAATTTAATATAGGACACCGAATCAAATCAGAAATGGAGACACCGTCTGTTCCATCCCTCACCTTGTTGGTCCCATATTTAACACGACAAACACCAAGACCACCATGAGGCACACGGCTCTCCTCTTGGGCGCTGTTGTTTTCAGTACTGTATTCTGCAAGAGAAAGGGAAACCAATTACGACACAAGTGAAAAGCAAAAGACTGTGTTTGAATGATGCAGAGGCGTTTTTTTTTTCCCGTTCTTATTAGGTATTTATGAGCTTGTTGTGCCACAAAAAAAAAGGCTTTTGTTATTTTGGTTTTTGTGGAAACATGCATGCTCTGCTCAACAGACATGATCACTGGCAGCATTTGGGGTGCGAACGCTCACCTCACTCAGCAGGCCCTCCAGCTGTCTCTTGAGGTTGCCATTCTCACACTTGAGCCAACTCATTCTCAGTCAAGGCCATTTTTCAAGCGAGCCTCAAGAGAGAGCAGATATTCCTTTTTCTTTTTCCGTGAGATAGACGCAGACTCGCGGTTCTTTATCATGCGCTGCTGCCTCTGGGACAACTTTGACTGGAGAGAGAAAGCAACAGAAACACGAAGCAAAATTCATTAATTCCATTAATGTTAATGTTAGGTCATTTATTTCATCCCATCATTCATAATGCAGTTTTCCAAACAGCAAGTAAAGATAGTTATTAAGCAACTCAGAACAGACCAGTATGAGAGGACTCTGACTTGAGACCTTCTAGTTCTGACATAATGTTAAAATAACAACTACATACATTGTGGCATATGATACATCAATATGCTGTCAGTTTTAAATACATATGTGTGATTTATAGCTGTATTAAATGCCATTCATTCAACCGAGCGCTTCATTCATTCTATTTGGGGAATTTGAGACAGAGGAACTAAAAACAGGAGTTGTTTAAGATGTTGGCAAAGGATAGAAAGAGAAAAAAAAAAGATGAGAAAGTAAATGGAGGCAAGGAGGATAAACTCGGCAAAAAAGGCCAGCGGTGACTTGTTATTCTCAACCAGGAGAGCGGCCCGGACAACTGCTGCTTCAGTTATTGCGGTGATAGAATAATAAACAAACACGTTCAAGATGTGTCGCAAGGTTAATGATACCTTTGCAAACAATCAGCCCTTTAACATCAGGCCCAAAAAGCCTTTAAGTGCACGAGATTAAGCTTCTGCTGAAAATATTTACACCAACATCCTCTAAGAGATCAAGAGGTCGATTGCAATGTCTGTTCTCCGCGCGAGGAAAGATGTGTTTATCGAGTGTGTCACTCGTTGAGAAATGGGTGATCAGAGACACATAAACACAGTTGGACCATGAATGCTTCAGATCTAAAACCTAAAAAGGTCAGACGTAGTATGAAAAGCTATTTTTTAGAGATTCATTGTTACTGCTAACTGGGTAATTATATTTGCGATGGTTCTGTTTATTTGGTCATGAAAATCTTAATGGCAAATTAAGTAGGACCTTCAACAGAAAATAATGCATTAATATGCAAATAAATGACACGACTACAAAGGATGAGCAGCCAGATTCTTTCCACTTTCATGTCATGTCAGTGTCATTAAAATTGATATCACGCATGCCAACCCAAACAGCGCATATCTTAACATGAGCTCTCACAAATTAACAAAACCCAAGGCAGTAATCACCAAAACACCCTTCATTGTCCAACCAGTCCTCGGTCACCCTTTGACTACCCTTGTCCAAACAAAACATCCCTACTTCAGGGAAGTCTCTAAGATCCTGGGCCTAATAGCCCCGCTGGTGATTAAGTTATTTGGATCCTAGTATTTGTATTCTGTCTCCTGAGAAACCTCTCTGTCTCCCAGCACAGATCTGGGAGCGGTTGCCACTAGTCTGAGCCTGGGAACACTGCAAGGAGGCAGTTACCAAGGGAGTGGAGAGCAGGGGAAACTTTGCATTGGCTTCACAATGAGGCCGAGGAAGAAAACATGGGGAAAGGGGCCCAAAAAATGGCAAAGTGGCATTTCTCAATAAAGCTAAGATGAATGTGTGAAATGCAGGTAGTAGCAATGGTTCAAACTCCAGCTATTAAGTGTGGTGATGAAAAGCCCAGTATTGAGTAAACCACATTCAATCGGCTGTTCCTGCAGCATTGCACAGTGGCAATCTTCAGATTTCTGTTGGTGTATTGTGTGCAGTGCTGTTCAGTGTACCGTAATTATTTCGTTATTGCTTCGGGGTACAGTGAAAAGAAACAGAACAGTCCAGAGCTACACCGTGCTGCTTTCTTGTTCAGCATCTCAAAGGCACTCCATAAGGAAACCCGAGGTCAACCATGAACCTGTTCAAAAGGAAGGACTTCATTTACAGGTGGGGTGGAAAACGTTTCCTGATTTTACTCTAGGTCATAAAAAAACCCACAACCATTCAATGTGTTCCACAGATGAAACAACAACCTTATCATCCAATCACTATCCTTACCTCCAGGACTCATCTGAATGCATTTGCAACCCAAACTCTAAAAGCAAATTCAACTGAAAGTGTAATGGGTCGAACCTGTTTGTGAGTGTGAAGCAGTTTTGAAGGTAGTAACAACAAAAAAAAGTTGGTTTTTGACTCACAGTTAAAAAAAAAGTGCTGTCTGTTAGTGACACACTCTTTCAAAACATTCGGAGTCTACAAAAAGAATCTGGAAAACAAGACATGAGAGAGCCTTCATATTACAGCCATGAGTGATGTGAACAACAGTATTTCTTTATGGCGGCATCTCTTCATGCATTAAATACACCGGCTGCACAAGAGAGTCTGCAAGTATCAAGCTGATCATAACTGATGTTAATGTTATAGCTGATCCATACATGATTTGCAAATGCATATGCTGATCCATACATGAATGCGGTGTGCCATTTTCAAAGTGTCTGCATCGAAAAGATGTGAAGATCAGCGTATGAGGGTTCCTGTTAGAAAAAAAAACACACACACACACACACACACACACACACACACCACACACACACACACACACACACACACCACACACACACACACACACACCACACACACACACACACACCACACCCACACACACACACACACACACACAGACAGACACACACACACACACACACACACACACACACACACAACACACAAATCCCCAGCTGCAGCAGCCCATTACACTACACTGACCCAGTCCCTGATGACTGTTTACAGCTGTCGCAAAACTTTGAGTCCGGCACAGCACCTGTCCAAAGCATGTAATCGTTAGCAGCCGTTTAACACCCGTGCTTATACAGACTAACTACAGTTCAAAATACAGTACGGCAAAAACAGTTATGGTGACATGCATGGACAAACTGCAGCTAACACCTGGCACTGGCATGCCATCTTTAACAGGCGTTTTACACATCCTCCGTCCCACCGAGTGAACCACTGTGCTGCAGCCGAACCACCCGCAGCAAACACAGCTGCACAAGGCACAGGCACAGGCACACACACTTTAACATGGTGTGAAACAGTTCCCGCGCTTGTCGGTGCGGTCACAGCAACGCATCGGTCAGTAAAAGCTCTGCTCACCTCTGTAATAATGCAAACAACTGACTGATTGTCATTTAAAAACAATTTTTCCAAATTTTTACAAAATGATGAGTTGAAATATCTGGGGAAAAAGAAAATCGTTTTTTTCCTTTTCACAGTTAAGGTGTACAGACCCTTCTCTTTAATGGCCAATTGTAAACTTTATTGACTTGGTTAGCTTTACAAATGGCTAAGAGGCGTATTTGTTTTGGCCTCTGGGGTTGAAATTCCTCGACGTTGCTCTCGAGGTCTGGCACAAAAAGCTCTCCTCCAGACCCAATTATGCCCACAATAATTAGACGAGTCCCTCTCCGCCCTTTTAGGGGCCGACTGTTTTACAGGCAGAGGTCCAGCCGTTACCAATCATTTAACAATACACACTTTTTGGTTGAGGTGAATCATTAAAACACTAATGGAAACATTGTAATGTCGGGAATTGTTGCGACGATAGATGAAATAAAACATCTTGACATTTGGCTATGACCAATGTTTTTTCACATTCACATGAATGAAGGCCATATATTATTCCTATCAAGAGACAGCAGCTGATGGAGGAATGACCTACATTTTCTGCAGCATCCCCACATACACACACACACACGCGTCTGTAGATCATTTTAAGGACTTGCAACAACAGTGACACAACCTGTATATTAAATTATGAGTTTTGTTTAACTTCACAGACTGCTTTATTGTTAAACAACCCATGAAAAACCCTGTGAATGTTGAAAGCTGCGTTCCCAAAACAAATAATAGTCACACAAGAGGAGGCAGAATGAGAACATTTTTCCCAGCCCGCTAAAGGTCATTCCAGAGCAAGCTATCAGGAACTGCTGTGGCAGAGACCGAAGCCTGAATCAACAGCGAAGCTGCTGAAAGTCACGCCATCTCTCAGGCAGTATGACACTTCAGCTGACAGCAAGAAGCATTTGCAGTTTATATCTCGACAAGGAAGTATAATAATAACACAATCTATAAACTTGCCACAGGCACTTTAAAGAATACAACAGTCTCTCACCCAAAAGGAAAGGTCAATGTATTCAAGAGGTGGAGAGCTTTCGGAGAAAGAACACAAACATGGACTATGAAAAAAATGTAAAAAAACATGCGATAACCAAGTTACACTTCACTTTAAAAACAAAAAATCTCTGAACTGCTGGGGCAATCTGCTGCAGTACCTCATGAGGGCCCATAAACTCTTGGTTGAATATTTGTGTTTCCTCTACACCACCCAGACAGAAGCTGTGTGTAGGCTGGAGAAACATCGTGTGTCACTTTGAATGAAATGGATGCGTACATCTTTCTGTTCACCGCAGATGTCCTGACATCACCCTTGAACGCAAAACATAGAAGGACCCACCCTCGGCCTCCACACAGACAGTAACTACAACAATCTGAGCAATAATTACAGAATATTAAAAAAAAAAAAAAAACCCACAGGCACTATAAAGCAAAGGCCAACCGTTCCTCATATCACTGTATCACAGGAAAATGCTACATTTGAGAATTCATTTCATTATTTTACAAGATATTGTGCTGAGGTGCTGAAATTGTCCAATTTAATGCCACATTTTGTGGTCAAGTAAATGTTTCTTGTCAAGAATGGGTCATTTGTGACTTTTTTTTTTTAAGAGAAATAGGGGCGCATGGTGTGAACAATAAAGTCACCACCCAATCTTGTATTTGAACTGAAATGAAAGTTAATGGTTTGTTAAATTTGAATTAACAAAAAAAAAGGAAAAAATAATACATTAGGTAATTTCGTTGGACAAGATCCAATCTGAAAGCGAAATAAACGAGAAGCAGGACATAAGTGTACATAAGCGTAATAAGTGTAATATACGCATGTTCAGACAACTGCTGAAACTCCGGCCATCGCCAACCACATTACTTTGCCTATTCCTCAGACTCAACAATTAAATCTTAAATGTAATCAAAATGGCTTGTGCAACAAAGATTCCTCTTCTGTTGATAGCAGATCTGTGCTGTTGGAAACCTATCTGCCTCTGAAGCATTTATGTGAGACATACATGTTTGACAAAGACATTGATCCTTTTGTGCTTGACTTTTAATGCCACTGACATTTCACCATTATCTAACTCACATGCTCTTGAAGCTTTAATCACAAACACAAACCCTCATTAGCAGACTGCCACTGGGGGGAAAAAAAACTCACTCCACGTCACAACAAAATCACAGAGCCATGTGTTACCCAGCTACTCTTTCAAACAGCAGAGAAAGGCCAAAGTGGATGTGTATTACCATGAGAATGCAGTGCCTTCATACGGGCAGTGCCGCTATACTGTCAAACACATAAATACTAATATTTAAGTGACAACAGGTACAATTATTGAAGTTTAAATTGGCTCATCTCTATTTCTTTTTTTTTTAATTTGTAAAAAATGTTGAGCGCTGAGAGAAGTGACTACTGCACCAAACCATTCTTACTAGATGTGGAAACTCACACTTAGTCATGATTAGCTACATGAGCGATGTCCCCTGTATTTAACAAGTATTAATTAAAAAAAAAAAAAAAAGTTTTATTTAGCTTCAAACAACGACCTGGCCCTGTATATATGGTTTTTGTTATATTTGTTGTACTCTTGCCATAATTAACTTCAGCTGAACATCATGAGTGAATCAGTCATTCGGCATACACAGAGCTGACAGCTCAGCTAATGAATCGAAGCAATATTAACAATAATAATAATACCGTCATGTGCAGCCTAAATTAGAAAAGGTCAAATGAGGAAATCGATTACAGTAATGATTAAAGAATTTTTTCATCATCATCATTATTAGTAGTTCCTTATGATTTGCAATGATAGTGAAGTTACTGAAAGCTTTTTTATTATTATTTTCAGTAATTTGCAGAACACAGAGTGTTTATCTTTCTCTATCTGACCCTGGAGGAAACATAAAGGGCTTCAACCTGAAGACTCACATCGTCGTCTGAAGACGTGGTCCGAAGTGTGACAGAAACCACAGGAGGAGCAGCGACCTGGACAGGCCTGTCCTGACCGACCGCAGGTATGGTAACCACATTACCGGGGATGGCCTGTGGTGTCTGGATCTGGAGTAACTGGTTCGACTGAGACAGTAGTATAGGTCGACCTGTGAGACACACAACACATACACGTTTTAAAATTACAGGCCTGAACTGTACTTATGTATTATATTTTACCATAATTTAACACTGATCAATACAGACTGTCATTATGTGAACATGAGATCTTGTGATTATGTTCTTAGGCCATCTTCACCTTGCTATTAACAACACAAACACATACGCAGCGTCTCTGCAGAGACTTGCAGCACAAAGGGCCACATGCTTCAGTTCAGACTAGTTCTGTTAGACCCTTGTGACCTCTGCTGACCCTCAGTCTTTAAAAGAGCTCTCTGTGTTTAAAATACAGGTGGAGAAGATGCTTGCCATTTTGACCTTTGGTCTTAAAACTTCCACATTCCAAACTGAAGCTCTGTGACTTTATGTGCATGAATGCAATTAAAAAGCAAAAGAAAAAAAAAAAAAAAAAAAGATCATGCCCCAAAAGATGTAAATGGCAAAAGTAATGCTGCCCATGTTCATTGTTGCTTTGTTAAAGTGGTAGCCAGCAAGAACGGAAACCATTCTTCTCAGAAAGACTGTGCCAGGAACCATTCCTCATGCTGACCCAACAGCCTTCACCTCTGTCAGTGCTAATCTTGTAGGAGCTTTATTCTGCTCTGCTCATGAATGTCAGTAGTGCCAACTCTCTGTCTTGTGCCCAACTCATCATCAGTGAGAAAAAAATTCATGAAGATGAAAGTCAGAATTAATTAAATTGTTTGTTCTCTGGAAATGTAAAATAAGCTTGGTAACCTTTAATGAAACATAACCTGCATTTTATTTATTGAGGTTTTCTTCTTATTCTGCAGCTATGGATAGTGTCGTTATCCTCCAGTGATTGTGAAGTGTGCCTCTCAACCAGTACGACTCGCAACTTGAGAAAGCACAACTAGATTCACATCTGGGGTTCTACACTTGTGTGTTTTGGCTTTAACCATCTGCCATCTTGGCTACTACCAGGCCAAGAGGAGAGCCAAGTTCAAATTCATTCTGAGCGAGGTCAGGTACTCCACCCACCAGGGTCCAGGCAGTGACATAAGTATTTATACTGGCCTCACAATGCTTCTGATGTAACACACAGAGGACCAGAAAGGTAAAACAGGCAGGCTCAACCACAAAACAAGAGACAATTTACCTAAATCCATAAGACCCACAGATGGCATAAATATTCTCTAGTATTATGGTAGATTAGATAGAAATGTCTTACTTGCATATTTACAATGGCCAATTTCCATAGTCTGATTTATAAGACAAAATTATGGAATTTTTTTTGCTGACAGAAACATACCAACACAAATCCTGATTTAATTATATTGTTTAAAAATCATGAGGGGATGGTCAGGACACCGAGTTCAGCGACGGTCAAAACTGAGCTTGAGGCACCATCTACTGGTCAAACTATGACAAGTAAACTGCAGCTTCAGCAAGAATATCTGTGAAATTGACTTATAAACACATTAATATTATAAGACCTTTAAATTATGATGACTACATTCAACTTCAATATTGCTGTGCCACCAGTAGATTTGACCAGACCACTATTCTGATGAATTCAGTCCGATGGGAAGCACGTGTTGCAGTGTGAGCTCTGACCTGGAGGGGGCGCTGGTTGAATGGTGACTGGAGCTGGTTTGACAACAGGCAGCACAGTGGTAGGCAGGGGCTGGATGATGATCGTCTTGGCCTGCAAGGGAGCAGTCCCCTGGGCCAAGGGCACAGCCGTAATCAGCGGTTTGGGCTGGATGGAAATCTTGGGGCCAATCTGAATCGGCCTTTTTGACTGGTGTACTGGTTTGGCTGCAATGCATATAAAAGGATAACAACAGAAGGAGTGAGATAAGTGCAGAATATTCCTATATATTTCCAGGAAACGCTCACGTGAGTTCGGGTGACAGAACTGATATATGTATATATGTGCATAAAGACAAACTAAAGTATTAAAATGACTAACTGTGCTCATTTTTTATTTTTAATCTCTGTTTTCTGTCTTTATTACATCCCCAAACTACTACAAACCCAGATCGTGGTGCGGTAGTTTTCCTGATTTTAGAATAAGTACAAATTCAGATGTTGGTTGACTAGGGAGGTGTGTGTTGGCAGAAAATGGCTCACGTCGCACAATCTGTCCGGTCCTCTTTGCAATTTTCTTCGCTGGAGGAGGAATGTCAGAGAAACCACTGGACCTCTGAGCAGACTGAAACAGGTGAGGGTTGAGACTGCAGAGGACAAAGCCTCATCCTGCAGGAAGACACAAATCAGACTTCAAACAACAATATAAACCAAAATATGCGAAGCACACTATGGAAAGGTTAGTTTTCAAAAGTGTAAATTGTGTCAAATGAATCAGAACGTCATACTTTGCTTTGATAACATCAGATATATATGATTCAACTGCCCTTAAGTGTCAATATTCAAAAACTCTAATATACCCTTGGATTAGGTCAGACCGGTTTTGTCAGTAACAAATGAGTGCAGATTGTGCTCGGGTCAAAGAAAGATGCAACCCTGGTCCTTGTTTTGACTTGCTGTGAAAACATCTGTCCCTAAATTATGCTAATGTGACTGAAGTTGTCAGCACCTTTTTTTAACGAAGGGCTGGCACACAGCTCAGATGGACAGTAAATATTAATCTGACAAGGTGTTTTTAAGGCTTTTGCTAATAAATGGTATGTGTGTGTGTGTGTGTGTGTGTGTGTGTGTGTGTATGTGTATGTGTGTGTGTGTGTGTGTGTGTGTCACTATCCAAAAGCAAAGAGCAGCTGTCAGTGATTGCAGACCATCTGGACTAAAAATGTATGCGTTCATACTGCACAAAAAACGCAAATGTGAATTCATATTGTATTATACTGTACATATTCACGACCAACAAGACACATACAATTTGAATTGGAAATTCAACTCAAATTCAATAAAATCTTGGAAGGACAAACAGTTGAGGAGAGAGGCTTACTTGTGAGGAGTATGGGGACAAGGCTTCCATTGAGGCAGGAGAGGAGACAGAGCTCAGAGTGTGGGCAGGTGACAGAGAGTCCACACTCACTCACATCTGGATGCACAAGGACAAAGACACAGTGCCTGCTGTTACATATACCCAGTCTAAACCACTGAATCTACAAGTAGTCCCATTTCCATTTCAAACTTCAAGCAGCTATGAAAACATTGAAGAAGCATAAAAACCCCACTTTCGTGTGTTTACTATTTATATGGGATATAACAACTGTAGAAGGCAGTGAAGTTCAATCACTATAATAAAAGCTTTAATCTATTTGTTCACCTTTCTTTTTTTATGACACAAGGAATCACCAGTGATATACTTAGAATTTCATGCAAGAAGCTGACATTTATCCAGACTTAAAGGTGATGCATGTAAACGCTTGTTTTGGTTTACCTGTGCAGATGCTGCTTGTGTCCATTTCATTCCATGGAGGAATGTCAATATCGAAGTCAGATCTGGACCTTCATTGGCCTGAACAAAAACCAAAAAAATAAAAATAAGAAAGGAAACATATGGTCTTTAAACAAATTCCCTAAGGAGAATACCAACTGAAACACATCACTGTGTAACTCCATTGGCTGAAGACGAAATGAAGACATTACAAAAACTGCACGTGGGCAGATCACTGATATTCTCTGAGTTTAACTTCACACTCCCTTTGAACAAACAGTTCTCTCTCTAAACACTTTGAAGCATCCTATAAGTGTGAAAAAAGCTGTCACCAAACCTGTTGTGAAAATCAACCATGCTCGGCATCTTTATACCGTGTGTGAAGCTGCTTTTCAAGAATAACCAGTTGTTACACAAAACATTGATTTTGTGCTACTGGAGATAGAGGTTTCGAATTATACCAAAAACGTAGAGCTACATTTCAATTCACAGTTTTCCTTTACTTCTTGAGGATGATGAAAGACTCACATAGTTAGCGTGCTCGAGGGCCTCCAACAGTTCATCCGCATCTCCCAGGTACTCCAGTTCATCAAACAGACTTATATCTGTGTAATAATTTGCATAGAACACACAATGTAAATGAAACTGTCCCAAGTCAATTTCTGTGTATCACAGATGTCTCCATTACTACTATATCTACTACTGTCACTAGCAACAGCTGTGTGTATGCATATGCCAGCAGAAAGAGTTAGCGGCTGTTTCTTGTGGAACTAAATAAGACAAACAAGGAACCTTATGCACCAATACAATGCTACTGTGTATTATAATCTGCATAATGCGTTCATATTCAGATATTTAACCAGTGAAAATATTTATTTGCCACTGCTGACGTTACATAATAAGTTCACTGTATGTAAAACAGTTGAGCAAGTCAGGAAACACCTTCATGACACAATACAATCTAAAATACAAGCACAATAAACGTACTCCATCAGTTATTTTGCACTTTCAGTGGTTTACATTACATTCTGGCGTAATGTAAACAAGCGAATGTGAAGCTGGAAATACAACGTTTAATACTAATAATAATAAAAGGCAAACATCGATTCGTAAACGTATAAAATCCTAGTAAATATGATGTAACACCCGAGGTTTGGCACACTTCATTAAAATAAAGGTTAGTCGAAGTATAGCTTAAATTTACTTCACATCCACAGATTACATCATCACAGCTCTGCTAATGCTAGCTGGGGAGCTAGCACTCTGGCAGCACTCATAAATAAACATATACAGAGCCTAGTGTAAGGACATCAGGCTTGTTTGAGAGTTCATATCCTCAAGATTTCTTACTGGTAACACATTTTACTCACACAACAAATGGGTGTTTGGTGAATGTATGAGCGACACTGAACTGTGAGCGACACTCACCCCACTCTCCCCCCTGGTCGATGGAGGTGATGCCTGTTTCACTGTCCATCTCCGGGTATTGTCCAGGATTTTCGAAGTTTAACCTTAAGTCGGACGTCATCCTCTATTGAATTCATCAGTTCAATTCAAATGATAGCAATCGGGCTGTTCATTTGCTCACCGGCGTGGGGACAAACTTCCGAGTCCAAGCGAAAAATACACGTCTGACTATTGTCAATCTACGGAAGCCGCTGAGGCACCAAAGAGGCCGCGAGCACACAAACGCGGTGCTGCGTCTCTTGACCAGTAGACGGCAGGATGGTACCGCGAGCTCCACGAGGGGAGGGCGGGGCATTAAGTTAACCTCTGTGGAAAGGGACGCTTAAAGTTCATGACCGACAGAAGATGAAAAGACGTGACTCCACACAGTGCACGCGGTATATTGACTGATCGATTTCTTTTCCTCGATTTCTAGCCATTTATTTTCTTTCTATCAACATTTATTTTAGGATATTTTTGTTTTTAGAAAATAATTTCTGAAAATAGTTTTAACTTGCTTTCGACTTTTTAGTTTGATGTTCTAAATCGTTATTCTGATAATCTATGGCATATCTTAATGTATATGCATATGCTTGCGCTTTGTCTTGGCTTGCTCTAGTGAAATATTCAAATACTTCTGCTTGATTGAGCTTAACCTTGAGGATGCATAACCAAACGGTCGATAGAGTGCATAACAGATTTGTTTAATGAACAGAGCTCTTACTTCTTCAAGGTACATCAATCAAGATACATTCAACTTAATCTCTGCTCTGTCTGCATTAAACTAAGAATATTGGTTTCCAGCTTCAACTCAATAAAACCCCTTTCATCTGCATTTTTGTAACCAATAAGTTTATTCTCTTCCAAGACGAAATTGCTTTATGTCCACATTCTGTTCACCATGGTTTCATTTTTTTTTTCTTCATTTTTCTATGCTTACAGGCAAATTGAATTATTAAATGTGGTTAAAAGTCTCAAGGTTTTAAGAAACATATAATTTGTGCTTGTAGATGCAACATTACTTTTATTAATGCAGTTTTTTGTGTATCTATTCTACCTTTAGAATTTTTTAGCTCAAATGAAAACTTCGGCTGTGCCCTTGTACCCTTGTTCTCATTCACCCAGTCCTTATCAACTGAAGTCTAAATCAAACTTGCATTTTAGAAGCCTTCAAGGTCTGAGACTGACGCCCTTCCCCTAATCTTCCTCTAAGGTTGGAAAAAAAGGCTTTCAGGAAGGTATTCATTTAAGGAGGTACATTTTTAAAATGCTCCAGATGTGCTTGTTTGTTTAGCTGTCTTTTCAACTAGAAATACTAATTCAGTCTATTACTTGGTGTTTATTTAACACCTGGAATGCATATGTGCAAATATAGTCAACAGTCATAACATTACGACAATTGGAATAATGATCAAGTTGTGATGAACACATGACCGCATATATTTATAACAATGCTGTGCACTGTAGGTTGTATTAACTTAGACTCACTCTCCATAAAATTACCATGCAAAATTAATCATGACTGACTGATTTGCTACACAACTTATTACCTGACAGGACAATAATCGTTCTCATTCCATTTCTTTATTACTACTATGTGCTTGTGTCAAAGCAACTTTATCACAGTCTGTGGTTAAATGAAAACATGCTGGGGTTTTTTCCTAGAAGCTTTGACATTGCAAAACCATTTTTGTTATTCACACCCTGATGTGTCATCATTAGTCATCCCTGCAAGTCTTGACAGTGATGTCTCATAAATCAAGGTCTGAATCATTGCCATCCACAGGCATTGAAGCTGTGTAATATGACTGGTTTGGTGGGCCTGTTCTTGCCATTTTATTAATATTAACATTACACTTGTGCTTCCAATGTTGGAAAAGGATGTTGTTTACGCAGAATACCAAAATGATTCAACTTGACAGTTAAGTTTTCAAGTGTGCACAAAAAGACACAAAGTTATAAACAAACATACATTACTTTTGATATATTATGTTACCTTCACTGTGGAGTTTGTCAATTGAACTGACTGAATTAGTATTTATTTTAAGTCAGTCATGTTTTCACAGGGCAATTGGGAGAACAGATGGTTCTGAAAACAAGATAGTGGTTAGCGTTGATGTGGATTGGACGGACGGATGCTTCTGAGAGGTTTATGTGCTGCTGATCTGTCACTTCTGGCATGAATTGTACTTGAGTGTCACGACAGGGAGCGCAAGCATCTGGCTTTGAACTGCTTTAAGCACATATAGTCCTTGTATGAGGACAACATCTCAGTGACATAGATTCAAGGTTATGCTTTGAAATCAAAGCACTATTGAATAAGAAAACGACATTTTCTTAGCTCCTTTTCAATTCTTCGCAATCAAACAACGTAAGACAGAGTTACTTTAGACACTTTACACTGTGTTATTTGTCAATCTAAATTAAAGCATTTAAAATATTATTTGACATAAATGCTAAGGGCTAAAAAAATGCTAAATATCCTGCTGTGAGAAATCTTTGTTGTCTTATGTTTCATCACTTTTGATAGAAGTCCTTAAAACGGAAAAAAAAATAATTAAAGGCATACATATTTGTTTTATGTGCAATTTCAAATTCACAGTTGTAAATTACATTGTGTGTTAAAAATCAGTGGCAGGTGTACATGTGCCTAATCCTTTATGGGCATTTCAGGTCGTTGTGAGATTAACCTGAGGTGGTCTGGTTGATTCCCTGCTAGACTGGTTCAGCTCCTTTGAAAATGAGCAAGCACCCAGTCTGTCTAACTTATCATTACAAGGTAAAGACTCATATTTAGGCCAACCATCTGGAGTCTGCGCTCCCTCGTTATTTTATAACTGAACCATTGAGAAGTCTGGTGGATTCATAATATTCTTCAAGAATCATTCTAGTCAAAATACTAGTGACGCTTTGCATATTGTCTCATCTCATGATTACCCTGTGTAGAGATGTTAACAATGAATTCTTGTGTCAGCTTGTGACATCTTGATGATGATGACAGGAAAAGCCTGCCTGATTGTAGTGGCGTGGTAATTAGAGCATCTGAAGCTGGTTATATTGATTGCCTATAAAATCCCTGACAACCAGACAAGTAAGCAGATTGACAGGTTAAAGCCTGATTTGTTGACTGAATCATTTATCAGAATATTTTAATGAAATTGATTTTAAAGCATTGGTCACTTTGCTCTTGTTGTTACACTAGCAAGAATAAATATACTGTTTTGGTCAAAATACAACCGCAATATTCAGTTTCCTTAAGGTTTTTTCAAAATTTACCTCCACTCTTATTTAATTCCTGTACTGTTCCTGAAGAATAAGTGGCATTTATGTGCACTTTCATATTATGTAATTTAAGTTTATTTTAGTAAGCACTTAAACAACTGTATTGTCACAATCAACTGATAAACACATCGTACCAACTTTACCATCATGCATTTAGATGATTTGCCCTGTTTAATAGCTCCATAACTTCACAAGTGTGATCCCCATCACCTTGCTTGCAGCAAAACAATTTACTCATTTGACTGACATAAACCGATTTCTTTAAAGAAACGTGTTAAGTGAAGGAAATAAAATTGCACAGTTTTTCATTGGATTCCAGTTACTCCATTATCTGTATTCTTTAATACATTTGTGTCAATGTCAGTGTTGTTGAAAATGCCCATTTAAAATGACAGTGCAGCTAAGTATACAATAATGCAAACCTTTCTTCAAGGACAGTAAACAAAGTATAAATGGTGTTAATGAGACAATAAAAAAATAACAAGGTAAAAAAGGGGTTAACATAACATAGGCCATTAAATGGATATGACACTAAGATGTTTGTTTGGATTCATCATAAAAAAATAATGTTTGCAATTACGTAATGGGGTTGGGAGCGAAAACTGGCATCATGTGCTAGCAACTCTCCTCGCATGCAGTGCTGCAAAGAGGAAGGCTTTGCTGGTGAACCACTAACCCAAGCAGTGAAAAGGAGTGAGCAAGTTGTCAGAGAGTTTTTTCGAAAGCAAAGAGAAACCCCTTTGCAAAAGGGAATTCGGGCTACATTTCATCTTTTGTGTTCCAGATTGATGGCCTACGAGATGGATGATGTTCTGTAGTGCTGTGTGGCATTGTCTTATCCCAGCTTGCACAAAGGGAGAGAACACTTATCATCTCAAGCTCATAGAGCAGGGGGCAGGGACTGTCAGAATGGAGAAGAGGGTCCGAGAGGGTGGGGGTGGTGGAAGTCCCTCCGATAAAGCATGATGGAGGTGGACTAATGACAGTGGAGGCAGATGAAGACAGCCATCTCCCATGACGACGCAGCCAACATCTCCATCCTGGAGCCATAGTGGGCCAGGCAAGGGGACTGCAGAAACACAGACATTTGGCCAAAAAGAGGAACCATGGAGAAGATCTGATGTGTGAATTTGAGAGTGTGCTTGTTTTATTTTATCCCCTGCATTAACAAAGTCATTGCATGTGTGCTTGTGGAATGGATTTTGAAACAGACAGTTGTTAAGGATTGTGCTGGCCTTTTAGCTGCACTGTGACCTGCTAGCAGGTGGCCCAGGTTTGTTGAGCTTGGTTTAGGATTAGGCTTTAGGACATTGTTTGGTGGGAACGGGACTGTGAATACAAAGGGATTAGTGTAAAGGGTTGCTTCACTGACTGGGAGTTTGCATGTGCCTGTTGGATAGGAGGAGAAGAGGAATCTGAAGTTGATAGAGGGATTAAATACTCACCAATAAAAAAAAAAAAATTGACAATAACTGAGTCAAAGCAATAAACTACCGCTGATCAGACGAATAAATAAATAAATACTAAATAAATAAATAAATGGGTGGTATTGCTGCTTCTTCTGGACTGCTAAGGTTACAAATGCAAATCTATTTCAGAAACATGTAAACTCCTAAATTGTAATTGCATGAGTGTAAAATTTTCAAATTGCCACTTGGTGAAAGCACAAGATTTCTTTCTTTTTCCCCCCGAGTTTTCATGTCCCTTTCTTAATGCTTGGAAGAGGGGAAAAAAAGCCCAAAATCATCTCAATGCCTTGAACCATGTGCCACCATTAGAGACACACAAAGAGAGACTTGACAAATGGCCGTTTTAATGTCCCTCTTTGACTTTAATGAATTTATACGTTATCTGGCCCTAATGGAGGCAGCGGCGGAGGGGCTGGCGTAAGGCCATAACAAATGAAAAGCTCTGATTAGTGTAGAATGAGCTGAGAAAAAAATGCCATTCGTCTTGGTTAGCATCCTCCTGTGCTCTTTTATGGGTTGCTGTTACAAGGACGGTGCAGCCCGGGTGCTTGTCCCATTAGCGGGGCAGCCCACAGGCCCGCTGAGTGGTCAGCAGCCCGGCGTTGACTGAGCGTCTGCCCGCTCTGCAGTTCAAGACTGTGAATGCCTCAGTGCGGCTTGACTCCTGAATAACCTTCTGAGGTACCAGGAGCTTCACCCTTACATGACCCCGCACTCTGAACAGGGGTGTGGGGGGGCTCCGGGGGGGTACCCAGACCGGGACTCGCACTGACAATTAGGTAAACTCAGGAGAGATCCCTTCAAAGAAACACGGCTTGAGATTAAAAACTGTGTTGTTTGTGTTTGAAATCGTGCATTGTGTTACCTTTACACTTTAAACATACTTCAAGCTATTTGCATTGGGTTACTTATTTATAATCAGTAGCACAGATCAACAAATCCAGTTTATTTCACTCTGTTATTCTTAAAGAAAATTGTTGTGTTAGGTTTCATATAATAGCTATAATCAGTATTTATCTGATCTGTAAATAAATGATTGTCTTAACACATATAACAGAATAAAGTTCATTACTCTTTTTTAAATCTATTTTGTCATTAATATATTATTTATCTCTGGCAGTTCTAACATGTTCTTTATATTCACTTACATAGTACATACTATATTGAAACTACTAAGAAACAACACGTGCAGGGGATCTCAAACACCCCTGTCATTTTTATGTTGTGAAATTGGGTTAACATTTCACTGCGGAACATTGCTACAGAGCGTCCCTGCAGGAGAGATATTTTGTCATTATAGTGCTGGAGCTTGATATCGACCACTGTTGTCATTGGGAGAAGCCCTGTTTTGCCGCCCCCTCCCTCGCTGGGCCCCCGCGTAGAGCCGCCTCACAGAGTTCAGTCGGTCTGGGAGAGGAATGCGCTGGGATGCGGAGCAGCACCGACTCTAGGAAATCGCCGTAACAACTCGCATAGTATGGACGGCAATGATCCATATTTACACCTCAGTAAGTACCCCACTGTGGGTCTGTCTTTTTCTTTTTCTTTTTTTACATGGAGAGGACCCTGTCGGTTGTGCTTCCCTCCACGCTGCTGGCGTTTTGTTGTCACTTGGAGCGCGTTTGTTTCATGGCGTCTCCTCCGCGAGCCAAAGTGTTGGCGGACTTTAACCACCGACCTCAGCCCGCGGAGCCGGATCGTCACGCCACTGTTTGTTTTAGAAAACGACCCGCAACTTTGCGAATTCAGGGAAGGGGAAGCTGTGGACAGCGCAGAAGTCAGGTGATGGTCGTCGTGCCGGTCAGGCAAGGTCAGAGGTTGGCACTTTAATTGCGCTTATGTAATTTATGGCGCTTGTCGCGCGTCTCTTGTTAAACTGTTTGGGACAGAAACGCAATTTATTGGTCTGGGATGGTCGTCAGATCTAGTGAGAAATAGACGTAACAGTAAAGGGCTCTGGTGGAGTTTCAGTGATAAACAAACTTGTAGCTCCTTTGGAGTGAAAGGAGTTTTCGACGCACCCAGGTCACCAGCGTGTCCATATTCAGCTGAATGACAGCGCGATGCGATATTGCCATACTGAACTCTGCTCTGGCATGGTGACTTTGCCCTTGAACCACCCGATTTCATTTTTCTATCATCGTTTTTTGTTGCAGCGTGAGATCCACAAATACGTTAAAATTTAGTTTGCGACATGTGGAGAACATGTCCTACTTGGAGTATTTTTCTCTGCCTGTTTATTGTGCAATAAATGTTTTAAATCTGGTTTTATGTTCAGTGAAAGTGGCTGAGTGGTTTTTTAAGCCTCGTTGAGCCACATACTATATGCATCACTTATCATGTGATGTTCTCTTTTTCTTTCCTCCTTTTCTGTCAAACCACTGCAACTGCAAATAAGGCCATGCAAATCTAAATCAGTCAATTGTGGGAAGAATTAAAAATAATAGCGGCGCATCACAAGGAAACAAAAGCAGCCTTTGAAGCCCGCGTAGTGCAGCCCCTTCTCATTATCACAGATATTTTGGCACGATTTACAGAGACTGAAAATCGTTTCTATAATGAATGTGGCACCCAGGGGAATGCCAGAGACATCTGGATGGGAGAGCATGAGGGAAACCCACAGTGTACAAAAGTAACAGAGCAGTCCCCAGGGCCCCAGTGTCTTTGTTGTCTCTCTTTAAAGACTAACTGTGATGTGCCATTTTATAGTGGCATCCTCAGATACATGCTGATATGACACTCACATTGCTTTTTTCTGCACATATGCAAAAACTTTTCGGCTGTTCTTTTTTTCTCAAATGCTTATTGAGCATACAGACTTCAATCATTTAATCTAGTTTTGTTTCAGAGAACTTTTCTAATGTTTTTTTTTCTGCAACGATTTATAAATGTCCTTATATTTTTCCATGTGTTTAACTTACATTGTAAATGGGGCTTATTTAATGGAGTATGATTGCTTTTGTTTTCAGTGAAAGATTTCTTTTGGCCCATTAGGGTCACACTGGAATGCTTTTCCAGCAGAGTGTGCTTTAAGTTCAGTTTTGTTAGTTTTTGTTTTTTTTTTTTGAATACTTGACAAAATACATATGATTTAAAGAGAAGAACAAAAAAACTGAATCAATTGATTAGTACTGGAAAGGTAGTGTTATTCAATTAATATCAGTACATTTTATGTAAGGATGAAAATACCCTACACAAAATTAATATGGTAAAGCCTTTATAATTTTAGTTTATTGTTCGAAATAAATGAATGAATTCATTCATTCATTCAAACACCTCTGAATAAGGTGGCTATAATCATGCAACACTTATATCCCATAGTTTGGCATTTATCAAAATTCCAAGTGAAAATTCCTAGTGAAAGAAACGGCCATTTTAAGATCATTCCAAAGGTTGTTTTGCCTGTCTGCTGGCTCATATTAAGGATCCATGATATATTTATCAACAACAGCATTCTCATTAAAGTTTGCATAAAAATGATTCTATGTATGGCCAGTCGAGATTTCTTCAGTAGGGAACGGCCACCCTGTTGTCTATCAGCAGTGTTTATCAGGTGTAAGGCAACTTGGCTGTGCTTTCTGTCATCCTACCGTTTAATAACTTTTCTCAAACATGTTTACTTTTAAGGTCTGCCCAGTGCTTCAAAGTAGACTCAGCATTTTTCTCTCCCAGCACTTCAGCACTTTTTATTTTCCATCAGTGGAAGTGATTCTAGACAAGCTGACGTGCATGACGTCCCTCTCGCTACTTCTGACAGTGAGAACTTATTTAGTGTTCACATCAGGGAGGCTGTAACAGAAAGAACAGAGCTGGAGAGTGAAAAGAGTAAAATGAGATGAAATCAGGTGTTGGAGGGGTGGGGTGCAGAAAGAGATCACCCTTGTTGATGTGAACTCTCATCACTTGCCAAGGGTCAGTGATTGAACTCTTCACACACACACACACACACACACACACACACACACACACACCACACACACACACACGCACACACACACACACACACACACACACACACACACACACCTCCACTTCTAGTTTACAGCTATGCAGCCTTGCTATGTGCCTATCTCTTCATACAACACGATGTGATAATGTCACCTTGGCATGTGACTTCAGGAACGTGGGTGGCACTTCTTGAATGCGAAGTCCCTCCCGCATTAAAGCCTGCTCTTTAACGCTCGTCCCCGGCCTGCTCTTTTTCCCCCCTTCTGCAGATTTAAATAAACCACACAGGTGGGGAGGGTGTGTCTCTCTGCAGGTATTTGCTTTAGATTTGTATAGGCTGGAACCCACAATGAGTCAGTGACAGTGCATGCATTAGCACACAATGCACTGACAAGGTTTTCTGAGGTACTTTATGAGGTGTGTATTTTGTGAGTGACTGTCGTAAAGTTTGGATGCCTTAATTGTGCCTGAGTGGATGCCGGTTGCGAGAACAGGGTGAAGGAATAGAAGGGGTGTAAGGAGGGCTTTCTCTGGGCTAATTGCCAGTAATTAGTCATTAGTGAAGAAGGTCAAAGCCTTGATTTAATTCCAGCTTTAATCAAGCAGAGAACCTTGAAAGGCCACAAGCTGCAGCAGTGTTTCGCTATGAGATGCAAGTTGGAAGCTATTGCTTTGCCAATTATACAATAACAACCTGCATGCATGTCATGCATGAGTGCACAACAGCTCTTATTCTAAGTTAAAATCACAATTACAAGCGACTCTACAGCCTAAGCCATCCATCCATCTGGAAAGTTCAGTTCATCTATTAGTTTCAACCTATCATTTCCACCTAACATTGTAACTCAGTGACCTGCTGAAGTTGCATCTGCACACAGAGCCGGAAATGTTTTATATGTCTGCAAAACAATTTGTTCAGAAAACTGTTGGTTTTCCATTGACTTTTGATGTACAATTTCACAGTATTGTAACATAATTAGAGGCAGTCAGTTACTGCACTCAGTAAAGTTTGTTGGTCAGCTGCATTAGTGGTTACTTAGTTGATTAAAATGTCTTCATTTCTTTCATTCATTCATGGACTGGTATACTATGGTACATTGCTAAAAAGACACCTGTACAGGGAATGTTATAATTATCAAAACGATGTACATGAATTAAACTGATAGCAAGAAATTGCAAATTAATTGCGGTTTTCTACTTGGTTGGAACAAACAAGCTGTTCAAAGATGGTGTGATGAATTAACAGGCTTTTTGTGAAACTTTTTTTCCACATGTTTTGCACCAAAAAATCCATTACATTGCAACATAGTCCTGGGATTGATGCCCACAATGTTCAGCCAGTATCCAAACAAATACTGAAGAAATTGTTGATCAGAAAACTGAAGCCCTGAGAACATCCTTTGCATTGTGGTCAATAACCAGAGACGCTTGTCTCAATAATGCTTTCTGGTTTGACCAGTTAACTTAAATATTCTTTTTGGCACCATTGACTACATTGAAATACCATATTCCAGAGCCTAAAACTAACACATGTAGTAGCAACAGGTAACCACAAAATAAATTTGGTCTCTTTAACTCATTCTAAACCGATGCTCCTGAGTGTCAGTTCAGTGTGACAGTTTTATCTCTGGTCCACAACTGTACCCATCCCAACTCTAAAGTGCATTGTACATTACAGTCTGCAGAAAAGTGTACTTTTTTTAAAATGTTTTTTCTGAAAATGTTTCCCCATTTAAATTTGTGACACAATTCAATCTGTCAAAAGTCAGAGTTAGCAAAGAGAGCAGGAAACAAAGAGGAACTGGGCTCCTTATGTGATGATTAGATTATTAAATGTTCAGATTAAACATTTAAGACTGTATCCTAAATTTAGGGCTGCCAATTATCCTCCTCCCAACGTCTTCACAATTCATGATACATCTATAATTACTAATTATGGCTCTCAGGGTTAATTTGATGTGTTTTATGTGGGTCATGACACACTATTGTAACAGCATTCTTTTAAGAAGGACCGCATTATTTTAATTTCTCCCTGTGGAATTTGTTTAATCGGAAAGAGAGGAAAGCACTTTTTCTCCTTTGTCGTTCTACCCTGTTCTTGTTTCGGGCAGCTGGGTCTTTTGCCAGGCTACTGTCATCAAGCAGATACAGTTACCGGTGGCTCTCCTTCAAGCACTGTATAGACAGTCGATCCAGTCACATGCAGGTGCTCTGCACAAGAAAGCCCTGTTGAGTCATGTAAGTAAAATAGAAGTTTTCCGTGCTATATTTTGAAGCCAAATGCTTTTTCAAAACCAACAGCAGTGCAAATGTTTTCTAGGTGATAAATCAAAAGAAACAGTTGCATACTGCAGTCTTTATAAATTGCACATTTATTGCCTTGTTTACCGGCTCAGTAATAAAGGCAACATTTGTTACTTGTAAGGTCAAGAACGGATGCTACTTCATGCTGAAGAACATGACCCACTACTTTGTGCAGGCTGATTTTAGCTTGCAGTAACTAAGATTATATGGCTGATTGTATCTCATTGTACGTGGCTTTTGTAGTTTGTTTAAGTTCCCGCAGGATTTGTCATGTATTGTTCCTCTTTGCCTTTAAGTTATATTTTTGGCCTGTGTTTGCATCTGGATTTTCACTTGGCTATGTGTTTTCTTGGCCATCCTAGAGCATTGATGAAGACAATTCCTGACTTCCTGGAATGCTATAACACTTGTTAAACACACAAACATACTGACACAGCACAGAGGCGACGCTACACGCCTGCAACAGTACTACTATGTATGCATGCTGGCACTGTGATTTCTGAGCTGGATGAGGGGATTACAGATGTTTTGAGGGGGAAAAAAGAGAGGGTCATTTAACCTCTGTCCACTTCTTGACATCTACCTTCTCAGCTAACACCACAGCTCCTCTTTTTAGACATCCTGTGAATGCTGCTGTGAAAGGAGAACAATACGAAGAAGAAAGTTTAGAAATGTAATTAGCATATCTTAACCCCTGTGGATTACAACGGTGTCTTCATACGGTCTTCCCATGCTCTCCAGCCATGATCCCTTTTAAGAGTAAGTAATAGGAAACTTCTGGTTGGACTGCACTCTTAAGTGTGTTCCCCTCAACCATGACCTCCCTCACTCCTCTACCCCCTCCTTGTCAGACACCCTTGTCAAGCCACAACAACAGGTGTCTCAGTGCAGATAGTTTTACCAACACTCAGAGAGAGAGAGAGAGGGGGGGGAGAGAGAGAGAGAGAGAGAGAGAGAGAGAGAGAGAGAGAGAGAGAGAGAGAGAGAGAGAGAGAGAGAGAGAGACATGAGATGAGTAGGCGGTAGAAGAGCTGATTTGTACAGCAGTCAGGCAGCAAACAGTTCCTGTGGGATTGATCTCTGGGGAAGGATAATCTGGGTAATCCTATAACCGGCACCGGTGGACTCCGCCTCTTTCGCTCTTGACTGACACCCCCCAACCCTTCCTTCTTTACATCGACCCTTCTGTGCCTGTCCTATCCTGAAAAGTAGTTGATTGAGTGTCCACCAAGCCAACACTTGAGTCTGACACCTTGTCCTGACCAACTGGCGTTCAGCCAGTGCCACACTTTCGCCCAAAGGCATGTGGCACCCTGTGGCATCAGCTGCAACTGGAGGCAGCCCTGGGAGGGAGACAGGTTTCGGTCACTGTGAGTAGCTGGGTTTTGTCTTGCCTGAGTGTGCGTGTGTCTGTTGCTGCAAATCGAATCAGCTTGACTGCAACATTGTTCTGTGGTTTTCCACAGAAGTGTAGCCTGAGCATTAAAATCTAGGGCTGCACAGATGCATTGTGGTAATACCTCTAATCCCTATGCAAGCTTTGATGAAGTTATTTAGAATTCTCCCACTGGGAGAAGCCTGCACCTGCCAGTGCAACTCTGCATTTCTGAACACCTTTACATTTACGTTGTATATAATGACCACCATTTCTTAATATATGGACTAATGTTTGCTCAATACTTGTTTTTGTAATCCAGATTTGTTTCACATTTGTTGTGATTCAAAACTTACCTCTTGCATTTAAAGTCATTACATTGACTTAACTAGTTGTGACAGGTACATGACTTTGTTGCTGCACATTAGAATTGAGCTTGTGACTCACTTTAAGTCTCAGATGTAGTGAGTGGGGATGCCACTCAACCTAAAAGGATGCTTCTAGCTCTCTTTGCCTTGTCCTTCACTATCTGTTTAACTCTCAACACTTGTCCCTTTGCATTACCCCGTTACATTCTGCTTTCTTTCTCTGCTTGTGTCTGGCGTCTGTCAGCCTGCATCCTTTCATCAGTGCTCATGCTGACGATGCTATTTTCTTTTCTTTCTTCCTGATGAGATGTAGGAGGTGTTGCTATGAGCACATCTGAACACATGCTGCAGTTAGTCTGTTAAGTGGCTTTAGTCTCAAGCCATGTGAATATATCTAATATGTGTATTTGGAAGAGTGCAATTGTCCTCTCTGTTTTCCTTCAGAGAAATTTGCTTATGCTCCTATTTACAAATGTAGTTGTAAGCCATGTAAATGGTCACTGGATTCTTTTTGCCTGGGTCAAATAAAGTTTGAGAACAGTGAAAAAACCCTCTGATATAAGAGTTCCTTTCATGGCAATCCACATGCTGTGTTTTCCTGGTCTGGAGTGAGTTTTTTTCTATTCTGTTGCATCTGCTAAGAACACAGCAGGACATGAAACACAGATGTGATTAGTTCCTTATTATTTTGAGCTGCACTTGTGTTGATGAAATGTAAAATGTAGTGGTCTGTGTTTGACACTTGGAGTAGTTCATGGAAATGAAAAAAAAAAGATTGAATACATAACAGAAGCTCATTCAGTCTGTTTCAGTCAGCTGTGGTGATTTTCACATTTTAAGCTATTATATCTTTATCTGAGCCACTCATTAGTTTTGTTTAGATATTTTAGAAAAAGTGAAGTTTCAAAAAATGTGTTCACAATTATGACTCTAGGTCTGTATTTCTGAGAAAAAAGATATTAATTTTAATGTTGTGAAGGTTTATGAAGATGATACTATGCTTTAGAAAATCCAAAATGATGCAAAAATGCATCATCATTCAATCAAGTATATGTAGTTGATTAATTTAAGAAGTTAAGCAATAATATTATTGTGATATTGTGGTGAAACGTTGGTAGGGTCATATGAAGACCTTTTTTTCTTAAACCTCATTTAAGATATATTCATAAGTTGTTTTCGGTCTTTTTTCTACTTGAAAAATACTAAATGCCACATACACCTTTTTAAAGGCATTTTAAATTAAACAGCTAACACATTAAAAGATAAAACAGTTTCTTTTGACAAGTTTTTTTTCCTGGCATTATCTGCAAGTGATGCACCATTTAGCTTTTAGAATTTAATATTATTTTCATGGATTCATGTTGTAATGTTGTGATGTTGTCAATGATCTATTTAGTTCAATTATTATTGTTATTTTTGTATTATTATAATTTACTTTACAGCAGATCCCTGAAACGTGTATATCTCTCACCACTGCCATGCAGTGCTCACTAGAGTGGCTCCATACGCTCGAAACCTCATCAGCCACTCCCATCAGCCTCTGTTGCATTTCATGTTTAGTGTTAGGTATCAAGTGTTAGCAGGTGCTAGAATGAGATGATTAACTGGCACACATTATAGCTTCTCAACATGTACCGCTGAGACGAGGCACAAACTCGTAGAGCTGTAGGTCACTCAGTCTTGTTGCTACCTCATTCATTACTTTTAGTTATCGTCATACTGAACTCAGTTTGAGTGTAGTTTCTAAGCCAGTTGCAAATTCTGACTGACTTTCTAGGATCTGGTCAGGGGCCCGGTGGACAGGCTGGCCTGGTCAGACTTACTGGGTCACTGCAGGAGTTAACGAGGTTAGTGTGCATTGTGTGTCGAAGTCAGTAACATATATTTATTCCTCTATGGCTTCCTGTAATAGTGAAAAATCACTTCTAGGCACTAATTTGAGTTAACTCGTGAGGCCAAGCCACAAGGGAGAATGCTTAGATTTGCGTTGGCCTTCAGTTCAGCTGTTTGTTTTTCAGGAGGTCAGCTTGTTCTGTGTGAGCTCTTCTTGTTTAAGTTGCAGACTGTTTTATCACTCAGAAAACAATCTTTATCTTATCTGTGCTGTCTCAGTCCTATACATTGATCCTCTATCTCTGTGTAAAAAACATCCCAATGGCAGTTTTTGTAAATGCAAGTGGAAACATGTGAATGTGAACACAACAACATCATTATGCTTTGTGACTATTAAACTCCTTTGTTTGATCTTCTTCAAGAATTTTAATTCAACAAAAATTGTGTTTGAGTTCATGAGACAGTAGACTTTGATATCAGAAAAAAAAACATAGTGTTGTCACAGCTGTTTGCTCCAGGTCCACTTTGTACATATTTTCATGTCCTCAGCATAGATTAGTATTGGAAAGCTTTATCTTTGCTATATATTATACAACATAGCATGTGCCTCTTAGTTTTGTCAGTTAAAAAAGGCATGCATAAAAAAACATGTAAAACGCATAAGGGCATAAAGCACAAGTGTAGACATCAGGATACAACAGTAGGAGACAACAGACATAAATGTTTTTCGTGAGTCGAAAAGGCATATAGCTTTATTGAAAACAGTAAGTACTTGGTTGAAAGAAATGAGGTAGTTATTTCAGGGTACAAAGTATGCATTTTACTCATGCATAAGTAGTTTATACCTTGTAACTTATTTGACTATATTTAAATGTTCAAATTGATTTTAAATGCTCCTAATTTGAATTTATATTCAAACCATATGACCTGCTTTTCTGTATCCAACAGGTTGATTATTTTACCACAAAAATTCTGTTTTATATTAACAGTTCCTTATATATATATATATATATATATATATATATATATATATATATATATATATATATATATATATATATATATATATATATATATATATATATGGTTTTTTTTATTTACTATTGATGCAATAAACTACAGTATTAAATTAATCGGTTGTTGTACTTGGTATTTTACATGTAACTTGAGCAATGCAACAGTAGTTGAAACATCTCCGTCAGCTAATCAGTGCTTACATGGGTGAACTCAATAAATCAAACAGTGCTGAATAAGTGGCTGAATAATGTTGTAAATATTGTTGTTGACTATCATGGTAAAAAATGTTCTGGTGGCCCAGGGGAAGACACTGGACCTGAGAGGAACCATACACTGCTGACACTGTGTATAATAAATAATAACAAGAGGAATGATCTCACAAACAACTCATCTGTTCAATTGATACTACGAGCTGTTATAATTTTTAGCCCACATAAATCAGGCAGCTTTGTACTCTTTGCTTTTTGTGTAACATGTGAGCATAATCTTCGTTTTCTCCCACAGATAACCGTTTGTATCCCTTTTATCTGAGCGGAGTGTAAAATAAAAAGAAGCTTTTTTCGATCGATGATCTAATGTTGTCAGCCCAGCAGAGAGATTAAGAATGTGTATTAGGAGGGGGTCGTTTCATTATGTGAGCATTGGGGATGGAAGCAGGACAGCGCCCTCCCCCATTCACCCGTCAGTCCTTCCAGCCAACCATCCATCCGTCCGTCGATCTGGCTGTCCGCTGCTGCCTTGCTTCTTCTCTGGCTCTGCTGCGATCGCTGTCCCCGCCTCCCCACCCTCCCACCTTCTTGACAGCTGGCCTGCTGAGCTGCAGATACTTACCCGGGGATAAGAGGATTTACTGACACAATTGATCAGACATCAACCTCATTTAGCAAAGAAATGAATGTTTAGAGCATGATGATTTTGTGCTGGCAGGTTTTTATGTTTGTTTTGTTTTTTGTTTTTTTTCTTTTGTGTTGGTATGTGTGCATGCAAAGAATTCATGTGAGGGTTCGCAGACAGGAGAAGTGAGCTGGTCTGGCAGTGAGTAGATTTCTTAATTACATGTCTGGAGTATCTAATGAACTCCGCAGGCAGCCCGGCTGATGACTTTAGGATGCGCTCTGTTCTCTGTCATTTGGTGGCAGCACTGTCAAATACAGATGCGGACACAAGAGCATGCACTCACTCAGCATAAACACACACAATTTAGACACATTAAATCTCAGGTATTAAACACACTACTGATGCACGAGCAGGGGGCTTCTCTGGGTGGAAGGCTAATCTGGTAGATGGAGAACATTGCGTGTATCTGATGCTCCCGCCTGTTACTTCTCCCTCATTGCCCACTAACCCTCCACAAAACACTCCTAATGCTGGTATACAGTGTGCTCTGTTGAAGGGATAATATTAGTTAGTGAGCCATGCTCTGATTGAATTACCACACAGTGGAGCACTCCACCCAGTTACAAACAAGTAATTAGGAGTCAGGGATTTAGGGGGGTTGTGATCGAGGACGTTTTTTGTTGAACCTGTTGATCATCAGTGATGTTTGATTCCGTCGTAGGGTTTGATGCCCTGCCACTAAAAAATAGTTTGGATTTCCAGAAATTATATTTACGGCAGCGATCTGGTGATGATGGCTGAACTACGCAATCCACTAACTCTAGTTTTTAAAGACTCCAACAGAATGTGTGGTTTCAGTGATCTTGGAGTCCGTTACCTGCCACATCGCGTGTCGAGGAATTGAAAAGTTTGAAAAAGGCAGCAAGTTTGACTGATCAGTTTCCACCATGGCTGAATCTGTGAGGGCAAATGCAACATGTCCTTACACATCTCAGAATAACAACTATCGCCCTCTGTCTCATATCTTCCAGCTGCGCCCCCAGTGTGGTTATAAAATATATAACTCCAAGGACCAGGAATCAAGCCACGGCTCTGATAGAATTTGTGTTTTAGAGAGAAAACTTGGTCGATGAAAAACAGTGGATTGATACTGTTGACACAACCCAAAGCTTTCCCGCCTTGCGAATCTGCAAACTATTGTTTAGGCGTTGCACCAAACTTAAGTTCACCATTATGAAATTTTCTGCTGAACGTCTATCGAGTGTATGTACCTAGATGTAAGATTTAATTCAACTGGAATTCAGATTAAGCTGCATTTATCACTTGTGGGTCACTTTGTGAGTTTTATAATCTGTTGTTGCAGTGATTTCTGGGAATGATCTGTGTAACTCGGCTGCTATAGACAGAAAAGGTTAGGTAGAAAAAGAGTTTGGCAACAGGCGACCTTTGATTTATGACGCCAGTGGTCAAAGGTGCCCTTCACTGCTTTGTCTGTTTGCTTGCTTTCTGACTGATGCTTGAATTGTTGAAGCAGTTTAAGTGTTTCTGACAACAATGGCACTAAAGTTCTATAATTTCCTTGATTTTCTTCACTCGAAGTATTTAAATGCTGTCAGCAGAGGACTTCTCAGTGCTCTCTGATGTGTATTTTTCCTGGGTGAGATGTGTGAAATGACCGTACATTCCACTGTTGTCTTTGTGTGGCGGTGATTTACATAGAATGAACAGCCGGTTGAGGCAGGTCGTTCAAGGATAGGCCCCTTTGAGCTGCCCTGGGCCGATTTATGCTTCCTCTGCTGAACATGTTGGCCTTCTTACACAGACACACACACACACACACACACACACACACACACACACACACACACACACACACACGCTCATTCCCTTTAGAAGGCATGCACACTTTGTCAGCCATTCCCTAATAGGCATTCCCACCAGCTGACTGCCCATGTGCTTGTTCTCACTTCATGTATTATTGCCAAGGAGACTCGTATCTGGACAAAATACATTTGTTTCTGTTAAAGTCATGCATGCATACGTGCAGGTTAACAATGATCCGGTTCATTTCTAGAGGAAACATTTACATGTTGGTTTATACAAGGTCAGTAAGCTATCGTCAGTGCATATCACTTAGCTGCTTGGTTAACTTTAGAGCTCAAAGGGTGTTCTCAGTGGCCTGGTCAGAATCGGTATAAATATGTATTTCATTTCTTCATTCAGTCATAAATGATTGATGAGGACGACTTGCAGTTTAGGTACTCTGTTGGTCCTGACATTCATGAAAATATGTTTTCAGACTGTTCTCTGAAGTGATGATAGGTCTGTTACTGTGTCGCCTGCACAGCACTAGAATAGAAGAGATCTTTACGAACCCCGAAGGGAATTTGTCATACACATAAAAAGGAGAGTCAGTGCACAAAACTGGACAGGGTACGTGCTGTACAGTGGTCAACCATTACATAAGCTTGTTGATTGAGAGAAAATGCTCTTCAGAACTTGGAAATGCTCCAAACTTTGCTGAATTTAAATCTAGGTAGCACACTTTGTGCCCGTATAACATGTAATCCATATGGTATGAGGGATTGAAACATTTTAAAACACATTTCATAGAAGTAGATTGCTTGTATTCACTTAGCATTGTGGGAGCTTAACAGAGAGAGGCCATAATAACTTTTTTGCTAGTCATGATTCACACATGGAGAGCTGGAGAAAGTGAACGAGCTAAAAAGGGGGTGTATGCCATAGTCTAAATGTGAAACAGGAAGTTGCACAACATCTGTTCATTGGAAAACAGACAGGGAGTAAATAGCCAGCTGTGTTTAAGTGCTGCATCCAGACAGGCGATATATAATATTTCTCATTCTGTCCCATTTACATAGAGTTTATGCTTCTGATACATTGAGACATCTGAGACATTTTAATTTCAGAACACCAGTTCAAACGTCAAGCAAGAGTTTCTGAATAAATTTCATAAACCATGAAAACTGAAGTCACCTCCAGAAACTTGCTTGGCCAAAGAGACAAAACACTGATAGCAAGCAACTTTTTTCCTCCGAACTCAGGGGAGAAGAAACACATCTTTGTTTACATAATAGGAGGTACTGTGAAAACTCCTGCCTCTGGGCAAAGAAAAAAAAACCTCTGAAATTTTCTTGCTGAAGGGAATTATTTGATTTTTACTATTGATCATATTATTCCTGTCAAATGAGAGAAGGCAAGCGTATCTTTTCTTTATGTAAACAACTTCATTTACACATGCAGCTTATCCAAGCCAAGTCATAAGACCACTGGTTTTGTCCAAGCACACATTCACTACCAGTGTTAAAAATTTGTTGTTGAGATCTTTCACCATGCTCACAGTTAGCAATCAGCCAGCTTCTTCAGTTGGAAGTTCTCTTCACAATTTGTTCGAACCGTAGGTTACCAATTGGTGCAGAGAATCTAATGAAAGTGCAGAACAAGATGTTATCTTGCAGTCCAACTGCTCTATATGCATCCAGGAGTACGACATGTACATTGCATGTACTGCATTTATGGTCAGTTTTAATCAGGCTAATGTAATAGTACGCAATGTTTACTAGCATCTACAGAAAAGTTCAGACCTCAACCCCACTCGTCAAATCCTAAGCAATGAACAAATTGTCAGAAATGTATGAAAGAATTCTTCTATTACAGTAAAATTCCTCAAAGAAACCTTTAAAGTTACATGAAGGCAAGCTCCTATTTATGGTAATGTGGTAAAAGTATTAGACAACAACAAGCAGAAGGAAATCAACTATTTATTTTGGCAAGAATGCATAATTTAATAATCCTGTTTATTTGGAGCCGCAGTAATTATAATTAGATAGATAGATAGATAGATAGATAGATAGATAAATACAGAGCAGTAATTCCACTAAGGGGGATCAAGAAATAATGTTTTCTTTTTCTTCTGCTTTTATTTTCTGCTCATGACTCACACAGTAAATTTTGATGGTATTTCTTCACCCAACCCTGCTTCCATTAAGAACTGGATCATCTCTCGTTGACACTGAGTCATTGGAACTCTTTTTGAGGTCTAAAGTCACCAACATTTGTCATTCACACTTTTGGCTCTTTTCTTAATAAGTGGTAACATATGTTGAAAGAACATTTATTTCACTGGCATGCTAAATCACGATAGTTGCCAAAGGAAGGCGGATTTTTATTTGCTCTCCTATGGTTCTCGAAAACTTTAAAAAATATGACCATGTAAATGTTAATTAATCAAAACTCAGGTGCTGTTCATTGGCTCCCCATGCCATCATACCACCACCCACCTTCACAACACAAATACAATCACATGCACAAACACATGCACATAGTACAACGAGATCTGACATTTAGCTAAGAACAGTGGCACCGAGTTCAGTATCACACTGTGTATGACAGTCTCTCTCTCTGTGTGTGTTTGTGTGTGTGTGTGTGTGTGTGTGTGTGTGTGTGTGTGTGTGTGTGTGTGTGTGTGTGTGTATACGTGTCTAAAGGTGGATACTTGTTGTCATGGTGCACAGACACATAACCAGCAGCTTCTACAGAATCACCCAAAAAAAATTTTTAATGTCCCTTCTCATCTGCAACATTTTGATCAAGTAAAACCAGTTTACGTTTCTCTGAATCGTCCAGAGATTAAGTACTGATAAATTCATGGGTCTGCAGTCTGGCAGTCTGCGGCTGTTGTGTAGGTTAACTGTAAATGTGTCCAGTACATGTTGATCCCTGCACGTACACAGTGAATGTGTATGTTGGTATTCGCTACAGAGTTATCTTGCTCGTAGCTACATCACATGCATGAAATTACACACCACGCCCTGTTCCCCACTTGACTGACAGCTTTTCTAAGTAGGTCATCTATGTAAATGCCAGCCTGTCAGTTTACATCAATGGTTGTGAAGCAAAGTCAGCACCCTGCGACCAAAATCAGATGGGCTTCACTCGACGTGACTGAATCAGACGACACTGACAGCGTAAAGACACATCGTACATGAATGGTACAGAATATACTTTTGCAGGTGTAAATCACAGCTTTTATCTTTTTACACTGCTTGTTGACCAACATATAATATTTACAATGAGTTTCGACTTCTGTTGGAAGTCTCATGTTTTAGTTTTATTTAATTATAAATGTACTCATATTTACTCTTGAGGGTGCTGTGCTCACTATTTTGTGTTTTGCAGTCGATTCAAGAACAGTCTGTTGAAATTTCCATTCATTCATTTGAATTCTTTGAAAAGTGCGGACCAATTTTGGTCCCTGTCCTCGTCTTGAGTTTTCTCTGCCCAAGTTATTGTTTTGGTTCATTTTCATCTCTCCTGTTGGGGTTTTTTGGGGGCTGTGGTGTTGTATTTTTCTGCTTAAACAAAACATGCATGACATGTTACCATAATCACATCACACATGGTCACACGTGGTGAGGACATTTTTGTGTCTGAACAAGTAAAACTGTATCCCACATCTTCACAGTGGAATAAAATCACACTTAAGTTGAAAGTCTTTGTCGTGCGTTGAAGCAATTACTTAATGATGATCCAAAACTGCACTTTAAAACAGTGCTCATCTTTGTGATTGATTAAGAAGGGAATGCACATATAATCTCAGATGATGTTTTGTGGGTTTTTTTCCACTGCACACTGTAAACCCTGGCAAGCTCGTCGAACTCTAACCCACAAGAATACACAAGAATTCAAGTTTTGGAGAAATTTTTAAATTATGCAAACATAAAAATTTAAACACCACTCAAAACTTGTTGTGTGATCTTTTACACAAAAAGGTTTGAGCCCGGTGAGCTTGTCAGGGTTCACAATCTGTCACTTTGTACCTCACAAACACAAGCAGTCATTGCTGGTTAAAGCACTTTTATTTATTCAACAAACAATGAAATGGTCTATTTCGATGATTTTGTTCTACTTGATGCAAAGAAATTTAGGAGATGATTTATAGGAATATCAGACCTATTAATGCAGATTCTTAGAAATGTCTTAATTAGACTCGCTTCCGCATCGAAGATATTGCAGAATAAAACTAACAAATGCAAAATACCAAATCTACTCCTAACTGTGCAAACATCTGTTTGGACTTTGTTTTTATCTTTCTTAATATCCTGTGTTTCTTCTTCAGACTCCTCAGGGCCGATGAGCACAGCCCACAGCCACCCCTCTTCAATGGTTGGCATGGTTGGCCACCCATCAGTCATCAGCACCTCCAGGCCCTTGCCGTCCCCCATGTCCACCCTTGGCTCACCAATTAACGGCCTTGCCTCACCCTATCCTGTCATTACATCGTCAATGGGCTCACCCTCTGTGTCACTGCAATCTACACCCAGCATGAACTTTGGACCACTCGGCAGTCCGCAGGTGAGAAAACGTGTGGGTGATCAGTGGTCAGGAGATAACAACTGGCTTTCTCCTCCCAAAGAGATAAATTGAATTTAACATTTTTAAAATCATGTGCAGACCTAAAAATTATAGATACAGGGCAAAATGCTTTTTTTGTTCTTTGCTGTTACTTCACCATTTGGTAACCTTATTAAATATTTTAGCAACATTTCCAGGTTTTTACGCTGCCACCGTGTCTCTTGTTAAAGCTACACCTTCAGTTAGTGAAAACTTGCACTCGCCAAAACAACATTTGAAAAATACCAAAGGAAGTGGTTCATGTGTTTAATTTAGACAGACAAGAATGTGTCTGCTAGTAAGTAAAATTGCTACTTTTGGCAAGGTCTAAATGTGTTAAACCACGGTGTTCTTTGGCCGACCCATGTGCCTTTCATTCCTGGAATCTCCAACAGCAGGACAGGAGGTTGAAGGTTAGCCATATCCAATGTGTTTGGCTGGTATACCATGGCTTTCCTCTTGCTCTGGTATCCTACTGACCTTTTAAACTTCTCGTCCAGAAAGGTCATCCCTGAGTTCTGAATTACTACTGTCATGCGAGGGGGACTTAACATGCAGCCCCACTATTAGCCCTTAATGGATTACTGGTAGAAAGGGAAAATAAAGACAGATTGTAACCCGATTTTTCTCTCCTTTTAAATTTTTTTTCACTTTTTTTTTTTTTCAACTTCGCTGCTTTTAGATTCACTAAGTACTTAACACAAACACACACAAGACTGCACTTTTACTGTGGCACAATGGACGGCCAGAAAAAGACAGCTAATGGAGATGCTGCCTTTAAGTGGTCCACTGCTTGAACTACACACCCCATGAGGATCAGTGGCTTCAGGATGAACTGCACATACAAAACACACATGGTCACACACATGTGATGCTTTAGAGGCAGGATCCAGGCCAGCGCTGCAGGGCACAGCAGACAATGATATGTATTGCTTTAATCGTGGCATGTATCTGGGCCCATAGCACAGTGGGCTAATACGACTGTGTGGCATTACAACCTTTTCACTACTTGCCGAGCGGAGTGGCCAAGTCACTATTGGGTTAATGTGTCATATACCATGTTTTTCATGGGTGAACTAAAGTTCATGAACTCCACCAGACTGAATCAAGAAGTATTAGTATAATTGGTATTTTATGATTTATTCAAAATTTCAAGGGTGTTCTGGTAACACTTAAATTATAAATCCAGTTGGATTTTTTTTAAATGGATTTCAAACTTTTTTATGTGACTATAGTCATTTTGTGCTGTATTTATCCTTCAGATTAATTGCTGCATGCTTAACATTTGAATGGCTTTGAATTTTACATTTACAGAGCCAGATTCAAAGTGTTTGTGTTTAGTTAAAGAAAACTTTCTGTTAGCAAGTCATTGCCCATTTTTTGACTGTCCTTATTAGTAATTGAGTTGGTAAGTCACTGAGCAATATACAGCCTTTTAAATTATTATTATTATTATTATTTATTTATTTATTTTATTTTTATTTTTTTTTGCTCTGTATTTGTTCCTAAATCAGAAAGTTGCTAAATGATTTGTATTATTCGATAGTCCATGGAAGAGATATAACATATTCACCATGCAGTTTAGCTGCTCGTCTGGCCTGATATGGGCACCAGTGAATTTAACATGTATGATTCTGCATGCTCTTCATACCATGTGTGGAATAAAGTATGTATGATGCATCAATAATCCATGTGCGATGCTCATAGCCCTTTTCTAGAGCCGCATGTTGTTTGCCTGAAGCAGCATGATGCCAAAACAACTGTTTGAGAATTTTTTTTTTTCAGACCATGTCAAATTAATTATTTGTAAAAACACTATTGTACACTGAAGAATGAGAGCCGCTCACTACTGAGTCACAGTGCACAGTGACTGAATGTGCGTTTAAGTCTGACTGTCTGCCTGTAGGGCACATACAGTGGGAATGGAGATGGTACCGACGCAGAGCATTAACACCCTCTGAGAAAGCCATGGGAGAAAAACAAAATGTCTCGTATGCCATGTTTTTCTGTAAGGTCACAGCGGTAGAGTCGTATGATCAGTCTGTGATTAGGAAATTCAGAGTGCACTTGTAAATAAGTGATAGGACAAGCAAGGAGTGACTGTGGGAACGATGTCCTATATGTCACGCTGCATCAGATACAGTATATAGGACATGAGGGCATATGTAGGTCAGTCCTCTTATTTCAGGCTGTTGTGCAGATGTTTGCCCACAAACAAGTAAACAAGTAAACAAACAAAAATGTGCAGCAGAAATAATGCTGGCTGTCTCACATCAACGGGGTGGAGTGGATTGGTGGTGGTGATGGTGTGTGTGTGTGTGTGTGTGTGTGTGTGTGGTGTGTGTGTGTGTGTGTGTGTGTGTGTGTGTGTGTGTGTGTGTGTGTGTGTGTGTGTGTGTGTGTGTGTGTGTGCAGGTGCGCGCGCACACGTCAGAGAAACAATGACTTGTTGCTTGGTCCTGATATATCCGGACACATGACTCCTCATTTAAGAGGCATCATTAACGCCACTTTCTATGTGGGGGTGTCAGGTGACTTAACTTCCTGCACATTATCAATAGAACAGCTGAAAGTCTTCTATAGATAACAGATAAGCCCTTTGAACAAAACTATCAACTGATAAAATAAAGATTTCTTCAATCAGAAGCCCCCATCATAGTATTTCTTCTATTTTACCTACTGCATGTGATTTCCTACATAATGCCCCCTACTGTAGGGTTTTATAATTGCATGTGATGCACATGTTATTCCTCTCCTGTGCCTCTCCCTGTCAACAAACATTAAAAAACCTGTATGACAAGCTTCAGACAGAGGACATAGCCCCTCCCACTCGCTGAGCATGTGATAGTGCCTGAGACACTTTCACAATAAAGTGCGTGGGTGGAGAGAGAAAAAAAAAAAAAAAAGAGCAAACGGAAGATGAAATCTGACAACAGGGGAAGGGATTGGTTTCATGAGGCTGCCAGAAACATTTCACTCTTACTTCCCTTTTGCTTTCTGCTCTGCCGTGTTCTGTCGAGCTGCAGCCTCAACTCTTTGTCTCTCTTCTTTCTTCCTGTCATCCTCAGATGAACTCAATGAACAGTGTTAGCAGCTCTGAGGACATCAAGCCTCCTCCAGGTCTGCAGAGTCTCGGAAACATCAATTACCAATGTACCAGCCCAGGGGGAATGTCAAAACACATCTGCGCCATTTGTGGGGACCGCTCCTCAGGTAATTTCGAGGGATGAAGATAGAGGAGAGGGATGGGCAAACAAATTCACACTCCCACCCACGGCAAATATGGACACCCAGTGGAGAACAGGAAACAAAGCCAGACAGCCTGGTGTTAAGGTTACATGGAACGCATGCTGTCGGGTTTGCATTTTATTAACTGTTGTACAAAAATCAATGTTGTGCTGTCATTTATATAAAAATGAAAATGTTTAAAGCTAGTATGCTTGATACATGTGTGCTCACATTGTGAGCGTTATGCTGTATGTACTGTTATACAGGCAGATGGATGGTTGAAGGGGGTACTGACACCCGTGGTTTATTGTGAACAGGAAAGCACTATGGCGTGTATAGCTGTGAGGGATGCAAAGGCTTCTTCAAGAGGACCGTGCGGAAAGATCTCACCTACACATGTCGAGACAACAAGGAGTGCCTGATTGACAAGCGCCAGCGAAACCGCTGCCAGTACTGTCGCTACCAGAAGTGCCTGGCCATGGGCATGAAGAGAGAAGGTGTGTGTGCAAGTGCGTATGTAGGGATAGGTCTGGACTTGTGTTGCAGCTCTGTGTTTTTCCATTTTTTTTTATACACGAATATCAAAATATCTGTGGCTTTTAAAATTATGAATAAACAGTATTGTATTTATGACTGTAACATGTTGTAGTACATTGAAATTGTCGATTCCTTACAGAGTTCAAGTCTTAACACTACTGTTGATACTTGAGGGAGCACTGGTCATCAAACTTTGAGAGCATAGAGGATATTCTTAACATGTCTGTTGAGCGTTCACACTGCTGTTAGGTTGAATTTGCTCATACCTAGCACAGGATGTCAAACATGTGGTGTTTGACCTTAAATGTGTTTTTTCTTCTTTCTTTTTTTTCTTTTTTTTTCTTTTTTTTTTGCGTGTGTGCGCGCAGCCGTGCAGGAAGAGAGGCAACGTGGGAAAGAGCGGGGGGAGAATGAGGTGGAATCTACCAGCAGTTTCAATGAGGACATGCCTGTGGACAAGATCCTAGATGCTGAGTTGGCTGTGGAGCCCAAAACAGAGACATACAGTGACGGCAGTCCTGGGAACTCGGTAAGGCTCATCGCAACGTGATAAACTGTTCGATTTCTGGCATTAACAGTGTTCTGAGTTAGCAAGAACTTATGTAGAGCCACTTAATGCCAAGAACATGCTCATGATATTACACTTTAGTGACTGCCACATGTGTCACGTCTGAGTTGGATTCCATCGCACTGAAGACTTTCTTCATCAGCGGCTCTTTCCATCTCACCGCATGCTGACTTACAGAATGAATTGAAACTTTCACATGTGCTGAGAGGAAATTGCTGGTTTACAACATACCCAAAATAGACAAGCTGCACCTGTTTACTCGCTGTTAAAAAAAAGTGGAGGTGTCACCAAGAGCCCCTCTTTAGCAAAGGCACTGTGCAGCATGTTTCTGGAAATTTTCCTGTGTATAATTTTTCTTCTTATTTCCCTTCAGACCAATGATCCCGTCACCAATATCTGCCAAGCGGCAGACAAACAACTTTTCACCTTGGTGGAGTGGGCCAAACGGATCCCACACTTCTCTGAACTCCCCCTTGATGATCAGGTCATTCTGCTGCGAGCAGGTAGGCACACAGCTGAGTGGTGGGAAAGTTGTAAATAAATAACAACGCGTCAACATGCACAGAAGACATGCGCAGGGAATTTTCCACAACAAAAGCACTGCTCTTTATGTGACTTATTATCTGTGTTGTATCTCCCTTTAAAGAAGTCACTTGCCTCTAGACAGGCTGCCCAATTTAGTCTTTTACATTTGCTCTAAACGTTTTTGCCATCTAGTTTAATGGAGCAGTGAAACCAAATATAACTGGACTATTTGCAAAGTCCCAGCAGTGCAGTTTGCTGCTGCGCCAGTACTGACCTCTGCTGGAGAAAGTTCAGCCACATCTGCATGTAGGTTATTTAAAAGGAAACTCAACACGCTTCATAAGAGTCAAGCAAATAAAGACTTGCAATTCACAGGCGTTATTTTTTGCCATCAGTACAAACTTATGATTTTTTTGAAGTGTCAAAGTAATAATGAATGGAGCAGTAACTGTTTTGTTCTTCTTTGTTTTTTTTTGTGAACAGGCTGGAATGAGCTGCTTATTGCCTCTTTCTCACATCGCTCAGTAACGGTTAAAGACGGTATCCTGCTGGCAACAGGTCTTCATGTCCACAGAAGCAGCGCCCACAGTGCTGGAGTGGGCTCCATTTTTGACAGGTAGGAAACAAGAGTTACCAAAACATCTTTGAATTGGGTTTACCATGGTTAATATATTGGCTACAGGTCCTCTGCAGGAGGAGTGAATAAATGGAGGAGAGGCTATAACCCGTAGTAAGATAACATATCAGTTATGAAAGAAGCCAATGGACCTATTATCAGCTTGCTCTGCATTCACAGATACATAACAGTATTTTTGTTTACATTCTAAGAAAAATGCTCCATAATACTTATACATAATAGTTTGTATTCTGAAGAAGGTAAACTAACAAACTTACCACCTTACTTTCTTTGGACAATTTCAGGAAATATATCTATTGAATTTTAGAACTTTTTTGTAAGGAAAATCTATTACCAAAAATTAAAGAATCAAGATATGGTTTTATTGCCAAGTATAGTTACACCATAAGAGGAATTTGTTTTGGTGGGAAGGTGCAGCAGTAGAAAATACAGATTTAAAGGGCACAAGTATTAAGAAAGAAAGAAATATCATAATAGAAAGAAAGAAATGTCACAAGAAGAAATGATTCAATGTGTGAATAATAGTTTTTTTTAGTCTTGTGTTATAACATGAACTTATATTCCTTTGACTTTCTGCAGAGTATTGACAGAGCTGGTTTCTAAAATGAAAGACATGCAGATGGATAAGACAGAGCTCGGCTGTCTGCGTGCCATCGTCCTCTTTAACCCAGGTCAGTCCAGCTTCCTGTCACATTTAAGAAGTATTAAGGCCACTTATGGAGACGTCAGTGTTACGTTTTATCTCTGTACACGAAAAGCTTTTTCTTTTTTACACATATATATATTTGGACTTTCAACATGTTTGACTGCAAGTATTCTTGTGTGATTGTTTTTCATTTTGAGTATGTGTTTCTTTCAGATGCAAAAGGTTTGTCAAACCCGGCAGAGGTTGAGGGACTACGAGAAAAAGTATACGCTTCGTTAGAGTCATATACAAAACAGAAGTATCCAGACCAGCCCGGCAGGTTGGTGATGCATTGCTACACAACATCATTAAAGATTAGATACCTCTGCTTAATTGCTCTCCAGCTAGTGCTATAACAATTACAATTTACATGGCAATGAAACACATGCTCACTTCACTGCTTAACTCAAACATGTTGACTTTGCTAAAGCATTCAGCAGGAAAAATACAGACTTATAGAGTGTTTTTTTAAATTTTTTTAATGTATACACATAATTAGCACAAAAACAACACAAATCACTGTGTTGCTGTTTGGAAATAAAATACAATACCACTAACTTGCTGTATTTTAAAGACACTCTGAATAACATATAGATCAGCATCATTTTAAATCGTTAATCATTTTTTAAATATCATTTTAAACAGTTTTAAAGAATAATCCCAGATATTTTATTGCATACTAGTGATAGCTAATTCTCTCCCAGCTGGGACAGACTGCTGCCTCAATAACCAGACTCAGGATTGGGTTTGCAAAGCGACAGATGGATAAATACTATCATATATGCAATTTTTTTGTGGTTGGATATAAAAATGAATAACTACGTACAATAAACATGCACTGGCTGCATTGTAATAATATGAGTTAAAAGTTTCTTCCAAGTGTGCAGTCAGTGCAATAATACTTTACTTTCATATTCAAATGAAGTATAAAACCTAAAACATGCAATATTTATCATTTATTCCTTTTTTTGTTTGTTGTCTTGTGTTTTAAACTGTGCTCCTCAAGTACATCACTTTGCTTTGACCACGGCTGTCTGAAAGTGCTTTATAAATGAAAACGGTTTGATATGATGTGGTATTAATGGTAATTTATTTTCAAATATTAACAGCTGTGAAATCACACATGCATACTTCTCCATTTGAAAGTGATAAACTGTAATGTATCTTTAAGCTGCCTATTCCAAGTTTGAAGAGCTTACGAGTAAATGTTCTTTCACTAAATTGCATGTTTTCTCCAAAATGTTGTGCTATTCAGTGGATCCTGATTAATTTTGGTCATGTTCATTGTATGAAGACAACAATGGCATTCATTCATTAATTTTTTCTGTTTCATTTGTAGAAACTTAAAATGTGTGTAGTCATTTTTATTCAACTAATCAACAAAATACACATATCTGTACATTGTTTGTATGTGTATTTTCACTATTTTAGCAGATCCTCCATGATTCAAAAGTGAGTTTAATACAGTTGGAAATGATAAACCTTTCAGCTTTCACCTCAACACATGGCACTGCTCTCATTATTCACAGGTTTGCCAAACTGCTGCTGCGGCTGCCTGCACTACGCTCCATCGGCCTCAAGTGTCTGGAGCATTTGTTCTTCTTCAAGCTAATCGGGGACACGCCGATTGACACCTTCCTAATGGAGATGCTGGAGGCGCCGCACCAGATCACATGACACCAGTCTTCCCCTTGTCCCCTGTATATACTCCCACATTGTGAGCGATATGAAGATGGAATAATAGGACTTGATTAAAATTGTAAAACAACGTATTTTGTACCGAGCAAAAAGAAGACAAGTAATTAAAATTTACGAAAAATATTTTGTGGTTGTGGGGGGTTTGTGGTCATGAGACACACGAAGAAGTACACTGTTAAAATAATGCTAATAAAGTTGTTAACAGATTTTGTAAATAGATAATTTCAGGTGTTTGTTTTAAAAGCCACCCAATGCAATTTGAAAAGAAAATCATATTTTATTCAAAGAAAAACTGTATAAAAAAAACATAAAACATCCTTACATTTCTTAAAATAAATTTGAGAATTCTTACAAAATAAAGTTATTTAAAATGAATGTAAAATGTGTTGTGGGTTTTGCCTTATTTCTTTCTAACAGAGGGTATCCGAACTTTTTTTTCCACTGATGGAAACATGCAGAAAAGCCATGGGGGGGGGGGGGGGGGGGGGGGGGGGGGGGGGGGGGGGGGATCTGTGTTAGTGAACTTGTAATGGATTGTCTGCACTCAATTTTTATACAAATTTTGTTGAGATTTGCTGTTTTTGGTTACAAGCAGCAGCAGTTGCCATTTATTAGCTGTTTTTTTAAGGTTCCCTTGTTTAAAACAGTAGCTCCATCTAGTGTTTAAAGTCAGAAGGAAACTACAGATCCAAATTTACTGATAAATATTGACAGCAGATAGATCTACTCACACAAGATTCCTCTTTAAATTAAGAACAAACTATATTTCAAAGTTAAGGTGATCCTAAAGGGGGCGTTTCAGGGCATCACTGCCGGCCTAGAGGCGAGAAGAGAGGATTTAGGACCAGGATCTTGCAGGTTTGAATCCTACAGCACACATCACTGTGGGTCCTTGAGCAAGACCCTGGACCCCATCAGTGCCCTAAAAAGGCTCCACACTGCGTCCTGGAAACAAGGTGGGAATATGGAATTTCTCCTGGGATATTATATTAAAGTATGATTTATTCATTTATTTCTTAAATGGAGAAATAGTGTAGAGATTAGCAGTCTAGCTGTGTTAGTGGTGTCCCTGGCTTGAGTTCTCTGTGTATGATGGTTTTCTCTTGGTACTCCTGTCCTGCTGATGTTTCAATAATTGCTCTGCTTACTACGGGACTATACCTTGTCCAGGTTGCCTCCACCCACGGTCATCTGGAGGTGAGCCCCAGTGCATAAAATGAATAGATGGAACTATGTTGTGAACTGGTTAAATTCCTTTCAATGTTTTGTCCATTAGGTGGCGCCCACAGAGTTCCACGGTCTATGGTGCCTTGCAGCCCGGTTTTAATATAGCTGCACCGATTTTTGCATCTTCATGATCTCAGTCATAGTTACAACACTTTGCTGAAGGCTTCGACTTAAGAAAAACTTCTAAAATTAATGGGAAAAACGTTAAGACTGCTGACAAGTGAGAAAGAACAAGGCCAAATATCCAAAGAATAAAGTAGCGGCTCATGCAAAATAAACATTAAGATGGATCATCTAATCATTGACAGAATTTTAAAAAACCTTGGTTAAAGAGTAACCAACACCATAGTAGAGAAAGTTTTGAGTTTAAGGTGAAAAAGTACAAAATATCACCCAGATTGCCATTCTGTTCAGCATTGCTTAATGATGCTGACAGTGGCATCAATAAAAATTGCCTTTAAAATGAATGGTAGAAGACCAAGAAGCTTAAGAGTGGTCAGTTAAGTCATTTGAATATTTACTAAACTTTCCGGACTGAAAGAATCAAACATATAAAGTTTGTTAGTGATCAGTGTTGTTGTCAGAGTATCGTCACCTTTTAACTGCAGGATGCAGGTTATAACATAAATATCAAACATCAGTAATAACAGAACATTTTACTTAAACACTTTGCTGGAGTCATGACCTCAAATAAACTGATCTGTAATATCCTTTTTTGTTTTTTGTTTTTAAATCTATGTCCTTACTCATCTCTTCCCATTAAGAAAACCTTTTCCCCCACAATAACAATAATGCAATAATAAAAATAAAACCACTTAACACGTCTGCATGAAATCAAATCATGAATGGATGGAGTCTGTGAATTCCTTAAAATTCCCAGCTTGTGACAAACTCTTAATATGTTTCACATTCGGAAAGGATGGAGAAAAATACTAATTATTGATAAATCAAATGTTATGTAGGGTTGAGAAGCCTACTTTGAAAATGTAATCTGTTACAATTATGTTAACTGTTGAAAAATGTAATCAGTAACTTACGCTAATTTCCATACCACAAAATTAAACTAATACAGATTACTTTTAGTTACTGCACAATTATGCTAATACTAAAAATATACAGGCAAGAGAGTAAAGGAGTTTTGTCACTTGTTCAATACATTTCTTTCCAGATATTCACTTGGACAGCTTTACATTAGAAAGCTTCACAATGTGACAGTTTTAAAATGATTGAAAGTTTTACAATGTGTGACAGTTTTAGAATATGTGAAAGTTTTAGAATGTGACAATTTTAAACTGAAAGTTTACAATATGTAAACGTTTTAGAATGTGTGATGATTTTAAACTCTTTGAAAGTTTTACAATGTGCACGATATAGAATGTGTGACATTTTTAGAATGTTTGAAAGTTTTAGAATGTGTGGCAGTTTCAGAACATGTGAAAGTTTTAGAATATGTGACAGTTTTAGAATGTGTGAGAGTTTTAAAATCTGACAATTTTTAAATATTTGAAAGTTTTAGAATGTGTGAAAGTTGTACATTGTGTGACATTTTTAGAATGTTTGATAGTTTTAAAATGTGTGAGCACTTTAGAATATTTAACAGACACACTGAAAATCTACAGTGTTCTTAAAACATGCGTCGCTGCATTAGATTTATTAAAGGAAAAACTAAAACCACTATTTTCTAAGAGGTCTTCTTTTTTAAACAAAGACTGCTGAACAAAGCAGAATGACTGAACATCATCAATAACAAATTCAAATATCAGTTTGTTGACAACACTTTGGGACTTTCAGATTTTGTTCATTTGATGGGAAGATGCAAGGTGTGGTCCTGGTTCATTCTCAGGGTCTTTAGTCTCAGTCCATGTCTGGAGCCTCTGGTCCTGGTCCATGTCTGGGGCCTCTGGTCACTCTCTTTTGCGTCGTAAACCAGCCCCGCCCACTCCTCATCCACATTTGTAATTTGGAGTTGGGCTCAGTCTGGGTAGGAGCCCATAGAAGGGGATTTCACTCTGTCGTGAAACGGCCGAGCCAATCAGCGTTGCCGCTTTTTGTTTTCAATTTTTTTTTTTTGGCGAATTCCGGTGGCTAAACCGGAAGTGACACCATCACTGCGCGGAGCGGAGATTACGGACTTTAACTTTAACCATAGTCTGAAACCCGCAATAAATAAAGTTATAGCCAAAATACCAAGTATTACAACAATCAAGCAAGAGCAAGAGTCTGCGCTTGGTGAGTTTCTGACAGGAAAAGACGTTTTCGCGTGTCTTTGCGTGTAGGGAAGCTAGAGAGAAGCGAACGCATGTTGATGACGTGTTTGTTTTGAAGCGCTGATTGGCTGAAGTGCGCTGTCAGTCAAATGAGTAACCGACACCCCCTGCAAGAAGTTTCTATGGGCTCCTAAACCCAAATCCAAATCCAAATGTGGATGAGGAGTGGGCGGGTCTGGTTTACCAGGCTACACTCTCTTACCTCTAGGTGTTCTTTTGACTTGGAGTCCCAGGATGTGGACATATCCACTGTGATGTTCAGTCTGTTTATGGATGTGAGGTTGATGTTGGATTGTTGTACAGTTATGAACATGTTTGTGCCCCCATGCCGATCGAGGTTCCAAAAGTGTTTGGAACATTGGCACATTCACATCACCTGCCCCAATGTTTTGGTTTTTTTGGCTTCAAGTGTTTCTGCAAGCCACATGTCTGCTGTGAAAGTTTGTATTTTAAAACGTAGTCCTGCTCGTTTTTATAAAATAATACCAGATTACATATTTCTCCCATATTATGCTAACATCTGTCTTTTTATGCCTAAATACCGGTACATACGTTTTTACACATGGGTAGTTTTTTTTTCTGTCAAATTTTGGTCGAATTTTGTTCCCCCCAATGTATTCTTTAAACAACCGAAATACAGGGCAGTTTATGAACTGACTTTACTTGGCTCAATAGGTTAAAGCTTATCACTTAGAGAGGGGGAGAAAGAGAAAAGGAGAGAGGCACAGATAGGGAGAACAAGAGAGAGAGAGAGAGAGAGAGAGAGAGAGAGAGAGAGAGAGAGAGAGAGAGAGAGAGAGAGAGAGGAAGGCAGAGCGAGAGAGAGGGAGAAAGAGAGAGAGAGAGGGAGAGAGAGGTAACACGCACCTGCACATGGAAGGAAGTCTCTCGCTTTCTCTCTTTCTCCTTCCCGTTCACCCCTAATAGGATAATTGATAGACAGCCTATAGTCAATAAGAGTGGACTCGCAGAGGTCGCCCGGAGCTTCCAGCAGAAAGTTGTTGTGCTCTCTGGTCCGAGCAGCAAGTTGCAGCAGCTCTCGGAAGGCAGGAGATGCTCTGAGAGGAGCTGCGAGCTCAGACCAAAACACGTCCCGACCATCTGCAAGATCGCTTCTGACAGGTATGAGTTCACTAAGTGATGATAACTACTTTTAATGCTGTGCTTTAAGAAATTACTTTTTGTTGCAGTTTTAAAGATGATTTTTATTTGACTTCTTTTCTGTTCTTTTTTTTTCAGAGGATGGTGGACATACCGGATTTATCCTTAGGTGAGTGTTAAAATGTGATATCGATGCATTACTGTAAAGTTTTACTTGGATTTGAAGGGGAAAAAAAAGTTTAGGCGCTCTTATTTAGAGTTTGGACCTTTTTTTTCACAGTTTTCAGTGAATGTTTCAGTCAAATTGGAAACTCTGCAAATCATCGTCTGCCAAATTCAACAAAGGAATAAATATTTAACTTTTTCCTGTCATTATAGATGAACTTTAACTGTGTAGTATTTATGCCTCGTCCTTCCGACCGATCATCTAATGGGAGGATTTTCCCATCCTGCAGATGTGAGCAGGAGGGCGGTGTGTTCCGGGTGCCAGCGGCTCATCACAGACAGATTCCTGCTCAGGGTCACTGACGGCCTCTGGCACGAGGAGTGTGTGAGGTGCGCAGCGTGCGGGGACGCTCTCAGGACCTCTTGCTTCTTGCGGGACCGCAAACTTTACTGCAAGCGGGACTATGAAGAGTGAGTGTCCATCCCTAATGTAGTTTCACTGTTTGGTTTCCCATGGTGCAACACGTGAAAATACTAAACTTAAACTTGGTAATAATAATAATAATAAGTATTATTATTATTATGATAGCTGTAATAGTAATAATATCAAAACATAACTTTATGTGCGGAACTGAGAAGATTCTTGAAGTGATGTTTGACCACACCAGTCATAACAAAAAGAAATAGTGGTTAATTTATGAAAAGTTGATTATTCAGGGTTTATTTTTAAATAAACTTTCAGGCCAAAGGGTTTTGGTTTTTTTTTTTTACATAAATTTGGTGTCAGTTTTTTTTTCAAGAAGTAAACTTTTATAAGTTGGAGCAGATTTAATTTTGTTGTCAATTCATATCGGAAAACAAAAAACAAATGATACAATGATACATAACTGTTAAATGCAGTACAAAACACAAAACAGAGACCATATCCAGCTTTGACCTTGAAACTAGGAAAGCAGCCCTATTCTTGTGTGTGTGTGTGTGTGTGTGTGTGTGTGTGTGTGTGTGTGTGTGTGTGTGTGTGTGTGTGTGTGTGTGCGAATGGGGATCTTTTTTTCCTTAATAATTACATTTATCCATTCTTGCATATTGCTGTGTATGGCCCGTTTTTTTTTTTTTTTTTTTCTTTTTTGGATACTTCATCTGTAGTTATGAGCGTTTGTGCCTACAAGGTATAAGCTGACTTCCAGGAGAACTTGGCACAGAGCACTGAAAGAACAAGGTGACTGTAGGAGGACAGGGTGGCAAGCGGGCAGGAATGTAAGAAAACTACTGTATATCTCACATACACACACACACACACACACACACACACACACAATAACACGGTCACACCTTCACACACAACCAGGGGTAGAGCTCAACTGACACATTGTCAAAATGTGTTAAAATTTTGAGGCCCACTGGCGTGGCAACTGCAAGCTGGGGACAACATATGGTCCCCCCCAACCCACCCTTTAAAAAAAATAATAACAACAACACAAAAAATCAGTGATCGCCCAGCTCCCTCGGATTCGCCCACCGTGTCAGCCACTCATTGTTTTTCCCAAATATGCTCTCACCTAAACAAGTGCCAAGAGGAGGATGCAGCACACCTTAAAAGGCAGCAGGTCGCATTATTTCTGAACAATTTATTGGCGGCTGTTTTGCCAAACAGGCAGGCACGCAGTCGAATTTAGACTGCATACAGTGTTTCAAAACCCTCTCAACCATATTATTTTAGTCAAATGAAAAGCATTGTATTGCCATCTGAAGTGCAGACTGTATGTATTTTTCACACAGAGTTAGAAAATGCAAAATCACAATTTTTCTGTTCACCAGATCTTGTTGAAGGAATAACGGATGTCAGTGTAGAGTCTTCTAAAACAATCAAATGGAAGTGCTGTGTCTGATCTGTGGAGACAATAGTAACGCTGGGCGGTAATTAGGAGAGTAGAGCCATATGTCAGAAGGTCTGCTGCATCCCTATAAGAGATGGTGAGGATGGTGTAAGCTTATTTTGGGGGACAGTGCGCTCCATGAGCCCTGGCGCTATGTGCCATGGCATCTGGAACGCTCTTCTCACAGCAGCGCTTGTGTTGAGCAATGGGACAACGCCCAGCCGACCGTGAGATATCTGACCTGACCAATTAGCAGGAGGCCTGGTGCCAAAGCTCCACCTCGGAGCCCACCATCACCCTCAACCCTCCCCGCTGCCCTGTCTGTGGTTAAGACACCCAGTCACACATGAGGACCACTTTGGTCCAGAACCAGGGTTTTAAAACCGTGCCAGCGCTGGTTGTTTTTCTGCCCCCCTTTTCTCACCAAACAAACTACGTCCCGCTTTCTCTCCTCTTTTGAAACTGAGCGAGTGTGATTCATCCATACACTGACAACATTTGTCTCTTCCCACATGCGGTACTGCCTGTCTGAGTCTTTCTTGTGGGAATCTTGCAGTTTCAGTCATATCACCAGGATTTAGCCTTTTCATGGAGTGATTTACCTATGGTACCTTCCGAAGGCGTGGACTGTGGCATTATAGTCAAGCATTATTAGACATTGTTTTTTGACCCAAGTTCTGCAGAATTTTTGACAACCGTTAATACACAATTTATATCAATCAACTGCTTCAGTCAAAAAGCGCCTGAGGAAGGTCGGATAGTCCTGTTGTGTTTAGCGCTCTTGCCTCGCCGTGATATCCCCGGTTCAGTTCCAGATTTTGAGACTTGTCGGTGTGTAATTTGCATGCACCCCCCTCTGTGTGGTTTTTCCCTCAGAATGCTGGTTTACTCTCCTAAAACATTCCTTTGAGGTTCATTGCTGGCTCTCAAGAAATTGCCCGTTTTTGTGAACGCGTGTTAGCGTGTGTGTGTTTCACTGTATTCCTGTTCGCTCTGTGATGAAGTGGTGACCTGTCGAGGGTGCACCGTGCCTCCACCCGTAAGATCCAGCAACACCAGCACTAAGTTTAAAAAAAAAAAAAGCAGTATAACAGGCAAATGGATGACTTCTGGGTATTTTTCTGTCTCCTGCAACAGAATGTGTTATTTTAATTCTTGACAAACGATAAGAATTATGTTTAATTATACTGTATATGAATTCAGTGACCGTGCAAGTGGATATTTGAATTTAACAGAAAAACAATTACAATAATATTTTACTGGATTTCGTTGTTGCCTGACCTGCAGCAGTCACAGCAGACTGTATTGTAAATTAATAGAGGTACATGCAAATTTTTGTCTGACAATGAGATGTTTAGCTTGGCTGGACTGTCAGTAGATTTAGGTTGGCTGAACAGTTTGGTGAGCAGCTGGACTGGACAGCAGATCGGTCGTCAGATCAACACCGTGACCGACGGTGCACTTGACCCGAAGATCTGTATCTGATATACAGCCTGCGTTGGTGTGTGTGTGTTCAGCAAAGGATCCAGGTTAACCTGATCCAGAAACCAGATCTGTCTCTCTGCTTGTCCACCAGACCAGCAGTCTGTTTTCCTTACTGTCAAAGGTCAGCGCTGAAGTCGGGGCAGGAACAATGTGAGTGGAGGGCATTGAGGACTATTATGCGCATGTGTATTCCTTTCTGCTAAGCACTCATCTTATTATGCTCCTACTTTAAGAGCGATTTACCCAGACAGTGTGTCAGTGTGCGAGAGTGCAACATTTGCTGACTTATTTGACTGTAATGATGTTGTCACTGACCGCGATGCCTAAATGCAGCGTGACTGAGTGTTCCCGCTCTGCTGGTGGGGCCTCTGGGCCAATCATGTCAGCGGAAACTCTGAAATATTAAACACTCTAAGCTGCTCCATAAGTATTGGAGGTACTCTTACTTTTGCATTAACAACGCTTAAGAGTAGTGGAGATAATAAGACAACTGGATGAAGCATGTAATGGAAAAGCAATCCTTGAAACATGAATGATCATTTACAATCATTGCTTCTTTACCATCAGCATCATTTTTAGACATTAAACTAACAACTTTGATGTACCATAGAAACCCTCAAGTATTCTGGTTATTTCCTCTGCCACACTTCTTTTGAAATATTTGGTAGATGCATCTTGTGTTGCCACAGGAATGCACATGCCATTGGTGGCATGTTGGCCATATTAAAGCACATACCATTGAGACTGTGGGGCAGACGACTCGGATGGGTCAAGCAGCCGGACTGACCCTCCTGAGCTTCTGGGAAGGGGTTTTAGTGTTTCCATAGTGATCCCTGAGCAACAGTGAGAGATTTCAGCAATGTTTGGCTTTGGGATGTTGCAGCTCTCGACCTTTTGACAGGGACATCTCAGCGTGAGTGTTTACATAATGTTTAGTCTGAGCTTTTGTTTGTTTGTAAACATCCTGCCGAATTAGCATTTGAAACCTGAAAAAAAGTTAAATTAATTAATTTACAATTTTTTTTAAATGCTGATAATATTTGTGCTTATACTCACGTATGTGGCAGAGGTTATACTATTGATGCTTTTTTCTCTTTGCTTATTTTGTTGTGTAATGTCTTTTTCTCAGTATTGCAAGTACTTGGAGCGAAGAATTTTTTTTAAAAAATTGTTTTCAGATTATTAAAATCAGAACTAAAATTCACTAAAAACAAAGATTATACTCCATAAATGTACCACGGAATGCAACACGTGCAATTCATTCAATGTTAATAATGTGTTGTTGGGGTGAAAATCAAGCATGAGAACAGAAAATCAGAAAATACATATTAATGACAGCTGGGACAATAAAAATTTCACAGGAGTGATTTTTTTGTGTGTGTGTGTGTGTGTGTGTGTGTGTGTGTAGGGGGGGGGGGGGGGGGGGCTGGAGGGGTGGCTCACTTTCAGCTCCCTATGAAGAATAGAAGGGAATACTTCATGCATTTCATTTGAAAGTTTCAGAGCTTTATAAATGCATAATTTCATGTACATTAATTACAGAAGTGCTATTAGATTGGACGATGGGGGGATCCAGATGATCTTGCCTTCCCACCACATTAAAAAAAAAAGGATGCGGACCAAGCTCTCCAGTGCTTGCAGTTGTGTTTATGGCAGCCGTCATTATTTGTTTTTCACCTTAAAATTACATTAATGTGTGTATTTGATTTCCACAGTCAAGCGATTCTTTATTCTTATTCTAATTCTTATTTTCATCCTTTTCGTATTAAGAATGCTCAGAGGTTTCCATCACGGGCGAAGGGTGCTATTTTTAGGTGAAAAGAGAAGCTGTCACTTTCTCATGCCTCCGCGCTGACTGGTCTGGTGACCCAGTCAGGTCTGGAGACAAACGCCAGATACAGAATGATGACGCATCATCCTGCGTGACAGACCCAAAATGTGGCGGTGCCAGCCAGCGGACAATAGTCCTGCTGCTTGGGGGCTGGCTCGGTCTTTGTCCAACTCTGGTTAAGCAGTCTTAGGGATAATTCCACAGATAATTCCTGGGACCAGTGGCTCAGTCTCTCCCACCAGGAGATCTGATTCCCCCCCTCTGCCTGGAGCCATGGCCTGCCGAGAGCCTTTCTCCTAAGTCCCCAGGAGCGCAGCCTCGGACACGGCAGTCGGAGCCACGGCAACAGTTTCTGAGGCTAAGCCCACCAGTCCTGGTTGCCAGGCGCTAAGATACACACCCGCCATGCTAAGGGTATGTGTCTGAGTGGACGGGTTTGGAGAAGGAGTAGGAAAAAAGGGGAGAAGTCACCCTGGCCGTCGTTTTGAGTGACAACTCGACTCAGCAACATTCCCCAAGTCTACCAGGCCGTGTTTTTTTCCCATGAAGCCCCATCTTCTTAAAGTGTGAGGTGTGACAGGCGCTCAAGTGCCCCCAGCACACAAAGGCACCAACACACTCGTACTAACAAAGCCTTCCAATTTCTCTCTGTTTGTGCCTGCCCCTCTCTTTGTCCCTTTCTAGTCTGTTTGCCGTGCGCTGCGGTGGCTGCACGGAGGCCATCTCCCCTGCAGAGCTGGTGATGCGTGCGGGGGGCCGCTGTGTTCCACCTGCGCTGCTTCACCTGCAGCGTCTGTTCCTCCCGCCTGCAGACCGGAGACCGCTGTGTCCTCAGGGAGGGACAGTTACTGTGTGCTAGAGAGGACTACCACCAGTGTCTGACCAGTCCTACCTCCTCTGACTCAGGTACGCACTGTACATGCTTTTAGATGTCTTTTTTATTAGTATTAGTATTAGTATTAGTATTAGTATTAGTATTGTTTATCTGTATCTATCCTTGTTTTGATAGTCTTGTTTTGTTTTTTCTTTTCAGAAAATATGTGAAAGATAAAACTTCCTATCTAACATCAGTCCTACATTTAGTCTTTAGATTGCAAAGAAATCTAAGGAAAAGCTAAATCTGATCATTAAGAGGACCACAGAATCCTTTTTTTTTTGTGTGTGTGCAGAATCTCTTTTAAAGTAAAGAAATGAGAACTGATTAAAATAAACACAAGAATCAATGAGATTTAAAGCCACCAACCTAATAATAAAAAAACACGGTGTGTTTCAAAAATGTATTTGAAAAACAACATACATGATATTTTCATCTTCAAAATACTTTTAACTTTACATTAATTTTGTACAATTTCCATCTGGGACAAGGTTGAAATTTTGTTAAAATCACTTTTCATTATTGTTTTTTTTTTTTCCTTTTGTGACTTTGACGAAAAAATGACCCTCAAGAATAGCAGGAATTTAAAAAAATTAACAATCACATTAACTAAAACATCATGGCTATGAAAATGCATCAACAACTTATCAGCTTATATCAGAGATTACCTTTTTTTTCTTTTTTAATTGTGAAAGCCTACTTCACACCATTTGATTTTTGTTTCTATAAGAATATCTGAGCTACTGCGTCTTCCCTCCAGGTAAAAGTGGTGATGAAGATGAAGAGGAAGAACCTGGGAGAATTCCAGGCAGACGAGTTAGATCCGAGGACACAGACAGCAAACGTCCCAAAAGGCCCCGAACGATTTTGACCACTCAACAAAGAAGAACTTTTAAAGCATCTTTTGAGGTCTCGTCTAAGCCTTGCCGAAAGGTAAAGTGTGTGTGTGTGTGTGTGTGTGTGTGTGTGTGTGTGTGTGTGTGTGTGTGTGTGTGTGTGTGTGTGTGTGTGTGTGTGTGTGTGTGTGTGTGTGTGTGTGTGTTTACTAACAGCAAAATTAATCTTACACATGCATCACAATATTAATCTTTCATGTTTGAATTTTAATCACAGATGTGTGTTTGAGTTATTTGAAATATGTCCATGTTGTATTTATTGCTGATCTTAGACTCGCTTGTCTTCAGATAATTATTCTTGAAAAACTGTGAAAAGATTTCTGATATTTGTTGTACTTTTCTAAAGATAAAGTAAAATAGTACCACTGTGGTGGCATTTCAATAAACCCAAATAACTTGTGAAAAGTATGGAAAAAAAGGAAGAAGAAAAAAGTCCCTTTAAAAAACAGTGACAAAGTAATGCTGATTTTTAACCTTGAAATGACTCTCTCTCTCTCTCTCTCTCTCTCTCTCTCTCTCTCTCTCTCTCTCTCTCTCTCTCTCTCTCTCTCTCTCGTCTAACTCTTAATCCAAGGTAAGAGAGACCTTGGCAGCAGAAACTGGTCTGAGCGTCCGGGTTGTGCAGGTCTGGTTCCAGAACCAAAGAGCCAAAGTAATGCAAAGTACACACACACACACACACACCCACACACACACACACACACACACACACACACACACACACACACACACACACACACACACACACACGCAGTCATATGTACTGCTAATAAAAGCACTCTTTCGGCACCGTGTTTGTAAGCCAGAGTGGAAATCAGCCTGGTTATCTCCTCATACAGGAAACTGATGACATCTCACAGAGAGATCATTGTAGATTAAATCCAATATTTCCTCACAAAGTGGGCTCATGTGTGGCTTCCCTCCTCCCACTGAAAGATGTCCTTTATCCCAATATTAATACTTTGCAATTGCACGTACAAGAGCATGTGCCTGGGTGGTGGAGGAGAGAGGACATTTTACAGTAGCAGCCTGCGTGTGTGTGGAGCTTTAATACATGATTGTGCATGTTTGTAGATGAAGAAACTGGCCAGGAGGCAACAGCAACAGGAACAACAGCAGACTCAGGAGCAGTGTGAACACCCCTCACATCAAACAGGTTATTATGCTACCTGAAAAATGTCTTGTTTTGTATTAGTGGTGCATTTTCGTGTCAGTGTGTTGCATGCCAAATCCTGATGAAAGTGTTCTGAATGAAATATCCCGTCTGGGAGTTTTGAAACACTACCTTTGTCAGGAAAAGGATCTAGTGATGACCAGCAACATGTGGAGAACAAAAGCTTTCACATCTCCACTCCACAGCACCCTCCTGTGGCAGTTTGACCTCCGAGATGAAGCGCCTTGGGTCTTCTTACGGGCATATGCAGCAGCAGCAGCAGCAGCAGATGGGATTCACCACACTGGAGCAGCAGGACTGGGACACAGACCCCTTCAGACAGGGTCTTACTCCACCTCAGATGCCAGGGGATCACATGCATCCTTATGGTAAAAAGAAAAAAGAAAAAATGCAGACACACTGTAGGGTTGTGTTTATTATTATTTGCAAACTGCTTCTTCATTCTGTTTTTCTGAGCTCTAATTTACATATTTACACATCTTGCACAACAGTGCCCCCCCCCCCCCCCCCCCCCCCCCCCCCCCCCCCCCCCCACATAGATATTTCCCCCACTTGCTGAGGCTCTCATATCGTCGGTGAAACCTCCCAACCGTTGCACCCTGTTCTCAGTCTCCTGCCATTGAGCAAACGGTACTGGGGCCTCCAGGCCTGCTTCACCAGGCTGTTTCACCCCCCAGCCTGTCAGGATGCTGAACTCTGTCCACTACCTCCCTCCTCCAACTCCTGCCTCTGGACTGCAACACATCCACCATACAAAGACTGCCTCAGCCAGTTTGACACATGTTCCTAATTTTTTATACATATTATTGTATTTATCTTATTTATACTGATTATAATTCTTTAGATGTCAGACAAAGTAAGAGAGAAACACTTTTTCGCTGGGCTTACAGGGAAAATCTGTGTCTATCATGACAATAGCTACAACAACACAAACTGAGATTGTGAATAAAACTTTTCCTGAATTTATTTTGAAAAATTATTGGTTGATTTTGATGTTTTAAATTGTCCTTCAATTTTCAAGAAAATAATTGGAAGTGAAGCAAAGAGCTTAATGTTGTTTCTAAAATGTATTGTGCTGCTTTGCACATATACTGTAGGTCAAAGACCCAGAAGACACACAGTGTAACTGGTATGCTATTGAATGAGCATAATGAAATGTGTTTTCAGTTTCTGACCTTTTTGTGGATCCTAAACCTCCTGCCCCCCCCCCAAAAAAAAAAAAATATAAAAACAAAAATGTATAAAGGGTTCTTCCATCCCCACAAATGGTTGAAATGACAACCAAACCAAATCACTCTTTTGTGTATAACTGATAAAAAATTATGCAGACTGTACACTAAATGTTTGATCATATCTATTGATTGTGGTGTGTCTCTTTCAGGTTTTAAGTGCTTGTACGGTGACATGGACAGAGACCCTCTATGTCATGTTACCGACAGCGACTGCCTCTCCTTGGGTGACTCTTCTCCGCTCACTCCCATCGACCGCCTCTACTCCATGCAGGACTCATACTTCACCTCCTGAAGGCTGAGATCGAGCTCAGTGAGAACTTGTTCTAATTTCTGCAATGTGCAAGTACGACGTTGACCTCATATATTACCACAGTCTTAAGATAGTTGAGCAAGTGGATGTGAAACGCTAGAAGGGGAAATGGACACACTGTGATACCTGCAATATACCGTATTCACCTCTATACAAACATGATAACACTGCTGCCTCGTATATGCTACAGTCCCCTCTGTACAGCACAAGCTCCTTGTTGTCTTCTGCATATGCATGATACTGTCGGACCTCCGTCCTTACGTTTGAATGTTACATCATGGGAGCATAACAGCATCTACTCATGTAAATAATTGTTTGGGCGTGTGTCTGTATTTATTCTCACAATGAGTGTGTTTGCTGTGTATTCCTTAAGAATGAATCAACATAAATAAAAGCAAATTTGAAACTGTGAAACTGTTTGACGTTAATATGAAGCACCGGCTGATTTGTTGGGATAAAGACGGGGCATTCATGCAAAAGGTTACAGTTGGGTCAGTCCATCCTCAGCACTTATCGGTCCAATCTAGGTGACGGGTCAGTGAGACATCTTCCCCTGGCTGTTGGGTGGATCATCAGATTGTAAAATGCTGGGCTATGACAGCCGTATGGGTCAGTGGCAGGTAAGCATCACATCCTCGCCGCCATCATCAACGCTCACATTGTGCTCCTCACGGTCAAAGGCCCTTGATGCATTTTTCTGCCTTTTCCTTCCTCCAGTCAAAGAGGACAGGAGGGGGGACCACCCAGGCACTATGCCCAGCTGGAATGCACCAATCCTGGGAAGGGAGTTTGAGAAAATCCACGGAGGGGGCTCCAGACAACGGAGGGGCTGAAAGCTGTGTCGGGAGAATGCCCAGGGTGACACTGAGATATGAAGCTCCACTGTATGCAGTGCCTCCTTGCCCCAGCCATGAACCCTCTCCTGGACCCATCTCATATTTCCCACTATGAAATCAGACCTTAGAGAGCAGAGAGTGCAAGTCAATGGTCAGGAACAATCTAACTGTCTGTCACCGTAGTACGCTACTGCCAACCAAAGTTAAAGAAGTGTGCAGCAGACTATACTTCTGTGTGTTTCTGTGAGTCCGTTCATATCTGTTTCTGTATCTGCTCTAAGTGTCTGCTGGCATGTGCATGTGTGCATACTCATGTGTTAGGAGGAACACCACTCTTTGTTGTAGGGCCTGAAGGATCATAATGCATTTCCTTGTTTCTTTGGTTAGATGAGGGGAGAGAAAAAAAAAAACAAAGCAGACTTAAATATCAGGGAAGAAAGCCAAGGTAGTCACCTGCAGGGCCTTTTCCCTTCTTATGTGCAATTCTGCGCACAGTTGGCATGCATATACGGTTGCCAGCCACAATGGGTAGGATAGAAAAAAAAAGAAAAGGAACTCAAGCCGTGATCATACGGTCACAGCAGGTAGCAATAACCTCATTATTATTCTGATGGTAGCCAAACAGTTTCCTGTCAACAGTTCGGTTATTTATTGCACCTCTCATGCCAACTGCAGGCCACAAACCCTCTGTCTTTTAACTGCTATAATTGGCTTCATGCTGTTGCAGTGCCAAGACAGATGCGCATGCTTTGCTGAAGATACTCCTAAGGCCTTTTTCCAGCACATAAATATAACAATCAGCTTATGAAATGGAACAAATAAACACATGTTTATATTGCCTATGTAATAAAATTTCCATTTCTGATTTATACATCAGGCTGATGCATGTAAAATTAAGATGTTTAATGTTTAAAAGAAAGATGCAATACCTTCTCATATATATATATATATATATATATATATATATATATATATATATATATATATATATATATATATATATATATATATATATATATATATATATATATATATATATATACGAATGTTGGATCAGTGCCCAGTGCCGAGACACATTGAGCTGAGGCTGATAATGGATCACCTCCTAATTACATTCCAATATTGCCTTTCTGTTCACTAAATGTGCTAAACTGACACTTTGTGGCAGTTTGGCAAGCTCCAATCCCCCCCGACACACACACACACACACACACACACACACACACACACACACACACACACACACACACACACACACACCACACACCACACACCACCACCACCACTTCTCAACTGACCCAACAGTATGTACGTGTCAAATGTTGGTAAAGGGAGCTGCGACTGAGGCGATGGTAAGATCAGGTAATCCCACATTCTGCCACATGACATGGCGCATTGTTGAAAAAACAGTAATTTGTGGCCCTTTGTGATTCATATAACATTGGTATGGAATGAAAAAAATATTGGAATCAAACCAAAAAGGATTTGATTTTGTCTTTTCATGAATTTTTCATAGTTTGATAATTGACAAATAATTAGGATACAAATTGGACAAAAACAAAATATACTACACTCAAGTTTAAACAGCATTATACATGCACTGTGTCATAGGACAGATACCTATTTTAAAGCAGTAAGTATGAAAATTTTAGTCAAGCACATTCCTGCTTGATGACTACTTTTGCTCAGTAACTTGAACCCAAAAAGAGCAACTGATCAACTTAAAAATGTAACATTTAAACTTAAAATGAAAGTGTCTTATTTCTCAGGAAAACACTGACAGTCAAACAACCACAGTAGAGTTGGTCTGTTGTTATTGTCATGTGCTGTATGTGCATGTGGAATTGTCTTTAACAGTATGAAGAAGTCGACATTGTTGCAGTGAAACACGGTCATACATGTGAACTTCATTCAGTCAGTTTAACTACTTTGGACTTGTGGATTTACTCTTGTTAGGGTTACACTTTTGTATGTTGATATCAAGTACAGTCAAGTCTCAATGAAGAGCAACAAATCAGAATTCAAATGCTTGACTGCATGCAATGCAATGGCATCAGACAGGACTGTTTGTTTCTTTAACGGTCACAAGATCGTTAATCAAATCACATGCTCTGTGTCCAGCATGTGCACATGTTTGAATTAGTGACAGTATATTTCCCCTTCACTCTCATTACCCACAAAGCCAGTCCAACCAAGTCAAGTAGCACAACAAGAGATAAAGCCAATGTCACAATACAGCACCATGACAGTTCTTGTTGGCATACAATGAACAGGAGGAAAACCTTTCTCGTTTGATTTCAATCATAGTCAGTCAATAATAACATTTGTTGAAATCAATTATCAGATTTATTGGGAAACTTCCTGGACATTGAGACAAGTTGTCGCTCCAAGACCAAGTGAAAGGCCAGATCCACTTGTTGTTGATGTTCCCTTGACCTGAAATCATCACTGCATTCAAAGAGTCATAACTAAATGAAAGTTCATGTCACTGCAGGTCATTCTCCACGAAGTGGTGCCTCGGCCAGTAGGGGGCAACAACGAGCTGTAGATAAGAATACAGAATAACAGGTCTCTCTTCAAAATGAGAACAAGTGTCACAGAGAAAAAAAAACAGTTGAAAATAAAATAAAAAAACAGTAAAAAAAACAAAACAAAAAAAAAAAACCTAAAATATTAAAAAAAAAAAAAAACCCACATTAGAAATTCCTTGTCACTGTAATTCAGTAATTCAGACAAAAACCTCATGAGCAATCAATACTGTGGCCATCAAATGTTTTATCGATGAGGACAATTATCTGTTTTCCCAAGCAAGAGGAAACACTTCCCCTGTCTTTATCTAATGCATGAAAATATATAACATAGATTTTTAATAATGCTACAACTTGTGACATGTGACAAGAGGAATCACATGATAAGCATATTTTGTTTCTTTACCGGGACAGTGCAAAATGTATTTGCTCCATGTGGCTTTAGAGATATACAGAGGGAAGACATTTTCACAGGTTTATGCGCATCAAGAACTAAAACTGAATCCCTCATGCTGCACAGGGGTGTTGAACTCAGATCCTGTGTGACTGCAGCCCTGCATGTTTTCCATGTCTTCCTGCTTCAACACACCATCCCATCACTAAGTTCAACAGAAAGCCCGATAAGAAGCCTCATTACAGCCAGCCATGCTGAAGCAGGGAAACATGGAAAGCGCGCAGAGCTGCGGCCCTCCAGGATTTGAGTTTGACACCCCTACCCCGTAACGATCAGAGCACACCAAGGATCCATGAAGAGGACAGCAGAGAGCGGGGCATCTTTTGGGCAGTAAAATGTCTTTGTAGATATATGAATTCTATTTCATATAAGTACTGGTTTTACCCCAGCAAAGCGGTGTATCACTTTGACATGTTTCAAAAGAATTTCACTCTGTTTTAGCCACTTAGCACAAAACCATCTTCACAGCTCAACATGCACTGAGAAGCAAATATGAACTCCCCATGGGGATTTAGAGCAGACTAAGGAGACAAGGGGGAGAAGAGAGCTCAGAGTGGGACGTCTTCTAGCTGGGAGACAATATGTCACTGTAAAGGAAAATAAATCATGTTTTAAAAACCAATTGCTTTGTTGAAAATTCCATTCCAAATGTTTGCATGTATATCGTGCCGTGGCATTGAGAGATGTCTGCTCCACTTGCTGCTCAGTGTCAGCAGTCCCACTGAAAACAATTCCCTCTTCACAGGTTGTTGTGCACTGGGATCCAAAGCCGACCCTCCACAATGAGGACAAGAGCAGATTGAGGAGAGGTCAGTCTGGCACACCTATTTGCTGAATGGGAACAAAGAACGGAAAAGATAACGAATGAAAACTGAAGTTGAAGTGCTTATTAATGACATCAACATATTATGAGAAAGATATCAGACTTTTTTTTAATTTGTATTAAATCCTTGGAACTTGGTCATGCTGTCATACCCTTAGAAAGAGGAAGTGTGTGACTCCACCTACCCTGCAAAGGACATTTAGCCAAGTTTGTAACAATAAGATCAAATCCATCTTGGCATTGAACAAATTAGCTTGCTGGCTCATTGCTGTGTTCTCCTATCATTTGTTTGCATTGCCGTTTGGCATTGGATGGAGCACACCGTCACACTCTGTACCAAGAAGAAATACAACAGCAGCAACAACAATGAAAAGCTGTTATTTATTAGAAAAATAAGTAATTTTTATACTCTGGTGTAGGTAAAGAGCCCATAAATAATGTGTCTCCTACCTGTGCATTAGGACAGAGTTCCAGTGTGTTGAGGCCAGACAGACTGTGTAACCTCCAGCAGCCCTAGTAGACAAAGTTATACTGTGAGAGAAAGGAGAACATCTGTCACATTTCCCATTGCCGGAATGGCTGAGCATTTTTGTGACTGAGGCGGGACACAGATATAAATCAGACAAAGTCCATACAATGCCGATCATAAATCAGGCCAGAATAAACAACTCGTTGTTATGACAACATTTTCACAAGCATGATTTGAGCATTAGGTGGTGCTATGAGTAATCAGTGAAGGATCATTTACAGTGAAGGAAAACGCCACTTCCTAACCCTGCTAGATCACAATATTGTTTTCTAGGTACAGACATAAATGAGTGTGAAGTGAAGTGATGACAGGTGTGCTGGTTTACAGTCTGGGCAGGAAGTGACAACTCATTGAGAAAATAATATTGTGCCAACCTGTCACCAGAGTTCATGTATTACAGAAAAAGATAGAAGGACCCGTGAAAAGTGAAAGCTGAGAGTGTCACATTTGTCCTGCTCAGAAGATAGCCTTTCATATAATTTTTGATTTTAGTGGCTATATATGGTGTTTAAGACACTGCATAGTTTGCAAATAATTTGTGGAGGCATTGAAAGCAATTTTACCTCTGCCTACTGAGACACTATCCATCTGCAATCCATTATCGTCACAGCATATTGTTTCTGTCCAGTGAGCTCAAACCCCTCATTACTCCTGAACCCACAGGTGGAGCTGCAGCTGCATGCCCTGATATGATAGTTACAGTTTTAAACTAAAGCTGATGAATGTGGCAGGGTTCAGAACTGGATACTGTTCAGCTATCATGCAGTTTAAAAAATAATATTAAAGAAAAATAAATCTATGACACATGATTTTCTTTTCTTTTATTTTTTGCGTACTCCTCCGTCATTCCGTCATACAGAGGAACAGGGTGGTTCCTGAGTCACAGCAACTTCAACCGAGCAGTTGAAAGCCAAATTCACAGTGAAAATAGCAAGAAGAATTGAAACGACTAAACCCATAGGGATGAAAACGGTGGTGGGAACCCTGTTACGGATCTGGCAAGTTTTCATAACTAGTCCCTGGATTACTTCGCTCTCACCATCCCCTCAGTGCTGCTCTGCTCCTGCATCCTGGAATACACTTCAGCAGGAGCTCCGCGTGTCCAGCTTGGTTCCTCTTGGTTACTTTAAATTACTGGTATGAAGAATGCTGAGAAGATCTATGGCAGTCTGCACATGTTCCTACATGCTTCTCTCCTTGACACTTAATACCTGCACCCAGTATGTTACTCGTTTTAGGTGCTTGTCCTGTTGAATTGTTTGTTTGTAGCTTTGTGTTTGCTGTTGCCCATCCTGAACAGGCCGCTCTTGAAAATGAGAACCTGGGTCTTAATGAGACTATCTGTAAAAATACAGGTTGGAAAAAAAAAAAAGAGTCATTCATCAAATTACCTTAATCAACACATTGGAAATAATTGTAATAATTTACAGTATAGCTACTGTAGAACAACACTGTGAGGAGGCCATGAGATTATGGTAATCTAAAGTGCACCCATTCTAAATAAGGATAATTGTAACATTTTCTTGGATAACAATCATATTTTCAAATGTTTTTTACACATTTTGGTATGTTTTATGATTCTCAAAAACTTCACTGAAAATTGTAGCAGTATCAAAGCACGAATTGTTGATTGCCTTCCACTCATTCACATAAACATTCACACACTAACAGTGAGGATTCCTCATTGAGGAATACCATGAAATGTGCTCACTTTGCATTGTCTGTAATTTGAAACTCAGATTGGCAATGATAGGGATCAAATAGTCAATTGAATTTGTAAATAACTAGCTAATCAAATGAGCCCATGTCAGTTTGCTAAATTCAGCTATTATTTAGATAGTTCTAGATATTGATGAAAGGAAAACTAAAAGTACTGCTTAGATGACACAGCATTGATCAACTACTTCCTGAATTTTTTTTTCTTTCAACTGTCTGTATAAAAGAAATGTAGACATGTATATACAGCATTCAGTGCAAAAAACATTTGCTGACCGATGAGTCAAAGAAGTACTTTGCAACCTAAGACTGGAGAAGTTGAGATTTTCCCTTAATGGTTCTATTAAATCTTTTCATAGCACATGGGATCCATTTTTAAAACAAATATCACTTGTAGATATTCCCTTTGATCTAGATGAATAAAACCTGAATGCAATATAATTACTTACTTCAACATAATGTTTGTAAAATGCGATGGATGAATGTGTGTGAGAGTGGGTCTGTTTAGGGTGGCTTCTGTTAGGGATATTGTATTTTTGTTTCCCCTTTTTCTTTTTCTATATTGCCTTTTTTTCTGTTTTTCTATGTTCTGGATTTTTTATGCGTTCATTTACTATTTCTATTTTCTATTTTCTTTTTTTTTTGACATGCAAAATTCACTGTGTTTTGATCTTCTTGCCTTTTCGATACTGCATTTGTGTGTCAGAATTAAAAAAAAAAAGTTCAATAAAAAGATTTGGGAAAAAAAAATTGCTGACCCCCCCAGGCAGTGTGGAAAACAGGATGACACTTGCAAGCGTTGTTTCCCACAGCCTCTACTCAGTCTGCAGGACACTTAAAGATAAAGAGGTCTTATTCCCTAAGATAAATGTGTATGTATCAGCAAGTTCCTCTATCAAACCAGTTGAAGTTGCAGAATAGACTGTTCCTTTCTCGTTGTGATACTTCACATCTTTCCAGCATTAAGGTTGACCTCAAGGCAGCCCGTTGTTAAAATTGAAATTTGCCTCTTGATTGCCATGCACTGCATCATTAAGTACTTCTGATGCCAATTCCAGGTCTCAGGTCACCTCTGATTTGGCCCACTGCTCTAGTTGAATGTCCATGCACGTGCTCCACCTCTGGTTTCATTGTCTAAATGTAGCCTTTGAAATATGTGAACTCTGACATTCCTTAGATAAACAGAATTATTGTAGCAACCAGTACCCAGATATGAAACAGGCGATATCACCCAAGTGAAAGGACAATCTGACCTCTTTACATAACAGTGAATGGATTGATACAGTAGGTACATGCATACATTGTCAAGTTTTTAAAGAAATCTTAACATTCCATTCGATCTGTCCCCATTGCATTCATCTCTCTGTCGATCTCAGTGCAAAAAAAGCAAATCATTTGCCCTTCAGGTGATGACTCAGTGATCAGTCTTGTAATGTTCTGCTATGACTTCTTGTTGGGAGGGGCAAACCAACCATCACCCGTCACATTCTGCAAGTGACACACATGCACAAACAAACAAACAAACAAACAAAAAAACAAACAAACAAACTTTTTTTTAAATCTGTTTTATTTAAACTTTTTAAGTACATTGCAAACACATACACACATAGTTGAGGCAACATGTCGATACCCAGGGGTAAATCCTTGTCAAGAACAGATTTAATACAAAGAAATTAAATTTAAGCATGTAACACCATTAAAATGTAACATGCTTGATTAAAGAAGTAAGAATAATTGTTGAACAAGTAAATGAGTATTCAAGGTACGAATGTGTATGTTCGTAAATGGTTACAAGCACTTTAAGAATAAGTATATTGTTTGTTTGTTTCTATATATAGATACAGTGTATTTTAGAAATAGATAAATTGGGTAATGTTGTATCTCATGCATAGACATCACTGGATGGTCTTGTTGATTCCTCAAGCTGCCTACAAAGGAAAGCACATCGTAATTAGACCCTGAAAAAATATACTGCTTATGTAAAAGATATACTGACTTTGACAGAGTGAAGCTGTTTCTAAGAAAAAAAAAAAATTCAACACTGACCTTACTTGAGCAAGTTTCTTTCCTGTGAGAACCAAGTACACAAAGAGCACACTGGTGAGACATCTGTAAATAATAATACAATAATACATTGTGTTTCCCATTTTTATGAGGTGTAGCTGAGAAACACTGACTTTTTCTGCGTTTCATCCAGCAAAAACAGATGCAGCAGAGGGCTGAGATGGCTCCACATCCGAGTACAGCAAACAGAGCCTTTTTATAGCCTGTGAAAAAACAAAAGCTCTCGTTATTAGTCGTGCTAAACATGTGGCTCTGTGTGAATACTCTCTGGCACTCCTAAGCTGACACACACTGATATAACTACTTGAAACTGTCAACGTTGGTCACATTTTGTTATTACTTTTGCATGAGGGCATTGGGCCGCTCCAGCCACCACTGCTCCCACAGGTAACAGTTGAAGAGCCAGTGATGAGAAAGCCTGGCTCACAGGTAAACTGGCAGGTTGTGTTGAAGATCTGCAATTTGTCCGAGCAGCTGAGGTGTCCATTGTCGGGCCGAGACAGAGGGGGGCACTCCACGGCTGAGGACACAAACAGGTTGAATGGAAGTTCAGTTATGTAACATCTTAAATACCTTTCTCTTTTTGAGAAAAGAAGTATGATTTTAAACATGCTGATAGATGCATTTCGGCCTGTATTTTGAATGTGAACCTTGATCTGGCAAAGGAAACAGAGGAAACAGATGGTGACTGTGCTGACATTCAGCAACAGTAAAAGGTTAATGTCACGATGAAAAGCAGTCAGAAAGGTGTTGAGAATAACGTGCATGGAGGGAGAGGGAGCGAAAAATACGTGAAAAGTTTTCTTATGAAACTTGAGTAATGTGGCTGAGTGACATTCTTCGTGCAAGACACTGCTGACCATGCTTTTCTGAACTATGCCTACAAATCTTTCCATTGTTTCATTTTTAGAACTCGGGGCAGGTCCGCCACATCATCATTTTAAAGCCCTTTACGGACATACCGGTAATCAAATGAAAAAAAACTGGGTCGGTCTTCATCTAAGAACAATATGTTGGTTATGTTATCACATTTACAAAGGCCCACACTTGAAATAAATGTCACCACCACCACCGGAGTCACAGGAGAGATGTTGCCCCCTCACCATTTTGGCACCTGTCCCCACTAAACCCAGGCTCGCAGAGGCAGGTTGTGTTTTTGATGGTCTCCTGACATCGTCCTCTTTCACACGATGCTGCGTGACACTGGGCTGTTGAGACAAAGCACACAAGATCTTATTCTTAAGGAACTGGAAACATCTCTATGTTTTTTTAATTGTTGAAATTATAGTTTAGGAAATTTGTTATCTGCCATCAAAAAATATTTGACTTTACATACCTTTGTAGCAGACTGCATATTTTTTATTGCCACATTTCTCATCATTCCACTGTCCTCTGTTTGATTTATAATTGACGTAGATTTCCACACAAAACTCTGTGCTGTGGTTGTTATTTGGTTCATTCGGTGCCCATGAATGCTCACCAATCCATGTGCTGTTATTCCCAATCCAAGTCCAAGTTTCATTCTTGTGGTTTTTTGTGATTCCAATCCAGTAATATGGGCTCTTTGTTCTGTTTGGCAGCAGTGAGACCACATAGTCATTTTCTCTCTGGTTTTGGATCACAACCATGTCTTTGAAGTTGGCCTGGCACCACTGTCTGGCTACGGTCCAATTCATGGTCCTGTCTGAAAAGTGATACGTCCAGCCCAGCGCAGTTTCAACCAAAAAGCTACCTACAAAACAATAAGGATCAGGACATCCCTCAGTGCATCACCAAAACGATAGAGTTCCCATGCACAAAAATGTAAAATCCCAGCCACTCATTGTTCTTCTAAACATTTTGCGACATGTCACACATTAAAACCTACCAAGGATGAGAGTGAGAGTCCACTTCATCGTCAAATTCAAAACTGTTTTCTGTTCATTAAAAGAAAGAAACATAATGCGGAAGAGCAACGACACAGAAGAATGCTGGTGAATATCAATGGAAAAAAAAAATTAAATATCCAAATTATATAACATCAACAAAAATAATAACACAAAACTTACCCAGAACTGGTTTGATGCTGTAAAGAAAACGTTTTCAAAATCTTTTGATGCAATCTGTGATTTGAATTAAAAATTAGTTTTTTCTAATCGTACTCTACATAAAGTGTGAAAGCACCGCAGTGCAGCAGGTGCCTGTTAGTTTGGTACCAGTAAGGATCAATGCAGGCTTTTATATTTTCTCACTGGCCATTCATTGCAGCATTATCATAGAATACCTGGATGTTTACAGTTCAGACTGAATGACTGGGATGAAGGATTTGTTGAGTCAGGTATTGAATTGTTATACTTGGGAACAAAAATCCCACCTGACCATAAAAAAAATTGGGTTCAAGGTCAGATTTCCTTGAGAAGGAAATAAAACATCATAAAACAAATTAACATAAAAAAAAAAATCAAGTTACATTGAATGAAGACAGAGAAACTACAGACACACACACATCTAGATATGTAGACTGATAGATGGATATAGACATAGATAGACAAATAGATATAGACACAGATATTGACAAATAGATAGATAGATAGATAGATAGATAGATAGATAGATAGATAGATAGATAGATAGAAGAAATGTCAGTAAAATCCTCTTTTTTGTCTTTCGTGCCACAAGCCCTTCACATCCTGATGGATTCAAGTAAAGTTTATTTTGGTAACTAGCAGGGAAGCTAACTCTCCAGAGATGGTGTGGGACTGGTCTTAGCTGTGAAATCTTGATGTTGTTGCACTAAAATGCTGACAAAGATGGCAATGAATTTGGTGAAACAATGGAAATGGTCTTCAAAGCAAATCAGGCTGAGATATGCTCCTTCCTTCCTCACAAATCGCTGCCATCCATTTAGTCTACTCTGTCCTGAATTTCTCCAAAAAAAGTGTGTATGTGTGTGTTGGGTGGGGAGATAGACAGAGACCTGTGCTCTTTCAGAAATGGTCCACCCTGGACCTTTTCTTACAAAAACACATAATGTCTTAGGATCAGGATGGATGGCATTGTTTAAAGTCTGGGAGCACATTGGAGTTATTTTCAGGTGATTGCTGAATCATCAAGGCTGTCTGAACTTTGAACTTCATACCATTGTTGGATTTGACCTTTTGTGCTTTGCTGATGACGCAGCTAAACAGTATAACATTTATTAGTAAAAGTTCTGCGTGAAAATAAGTATTTCACAAAAGGAAATGACAACTAAGTTTTTTTAAGCACTGTTTATTAATCTCATACATTAAAAAAACTTACAAACTCATAAAATAATAATTACAGCATCAGTACAACTCTGAATTAACACATCAGATATAATAACCATCTATTAAATAAATAGAACACAAATAAAGCAATTTTTATGATGAAATAATTCACAGTTATGCAGTTACATAATATAGATTTGACAAAATTATAAAAAAGAGACAACTTCGGCCAGTTAAAAAACTATGGAACAACATGTTCCAAATAAAGCTCCCACTGGGAGTAAATGCATGTCTGATCAACAGTGTGGAACAAACAATGAGTGTTTTACATATCCAGGAAGACACATCACAATCCTTCAATTCCAAAACTGTTTCGTTGTGTTGCAAAGATGAGGCATATTCCTAATGTTTAATTGGACTGATACAGGTCAGAAGTCTATACTATCAGTATCGCCTCTGAAAAATAAAAGGGGATGAACTATATGAGGCTGTCAATGCTGTTTCTGTAGCTCTGCGGAGGAGGATCAATTTCAGAGTTGCTGTAAGAAAAGGAAAAAACAAACAAACAAATGAGCACTTCAATTCAAGATTTTGGAACAAAGAGACACATTTCTCATAGTATACTGATGCTTGTCTAACCTGTTCAGTTCAAATTTGTTTGCTTTCTGCCTCAGTCGTTTCAGGATCCACAGAGTCAACGACAGCCCAGACAGCAGGGCAGCGCCCCCTGTTGTCACCCCAGCTGCAATTGCAGCAACTGGCTTTGGAGCTGCAAATATAAAGAACAAAAAATTGTTATTCTTTCCCCTGTACATTAAAATTTGAGCTAGAGCGTGTATTTTAAATAATATCTGTTATGATTCTTTGACTGACCTTGACAGGAAGGTGTCTTTCCAGTCCAGTTTCCATGATGATCGCAAATCAGTAGCTCATGTCCATCTAGTAGGTAATCTTTATGGCACCCAAAGTAGCACTGCGAGTTGTAAACTGACTCGTTGTTGGAGCAGTTCTTATAACCATTTTCAGGAGCTTTGATCAGTGGACATCTCACAGCTATAATAGAATGCAAAAAGAGATAGATTATTTAAAAAACTCACACACACACATTCCATTTCACTTTTCTACAGTTTTCTGTGAGAAAACATTGAGAGTTGAAATGAAAAATGAAGAGTGCTGATAAAATGTCTACACATGTGTACCTGTGCAGCTTGGTGCATTAGAGGTCCATCGGCCTGAATGAGTACACTTTATGTCGGGTGCACCTTGGAGCTTGTAGCCTTCATCGCAGCTAAAAGCGCAGATTACTCCAAGTGGACTGGCTCTCCCAGGAGAAACAGGGGAAGACTCAGAAACGCTGCACCTCATCTGGCCGTTACTTGGACTCTCTAGAGATGGACAACCCATCACTAAAAAACACAAGAGGAAAGAAAACAACTAAGCGGTCAGTCGTAGCACAAAAGTACACAGACCAGGAAATTCTTCGTCATCAGGTGGGAGAGTTGTATATTGATATGAGAGGAAACTTGCTCACCTTTGCAGGTAGGTATGGATTCCCTCCACCGTCCATCCTCTAAACACTTTGCTGTATGTGTTCCCTGAAGCTCAAAGCCCAGTTCACAGCTGAAGCTGCAGGTGGAGTTTGGCTCCAGTTTATTCAGAGGTTTGCTGCACTTGGTGACGAGGTGAGCTTCTCCCTCTGGACTCGGGCAAGTGATGGCTAACAAAGAAAAAAAAAATACATGTTTAGTTTATCTGTGCCAACACACAATGACCCTCGTCAACTGTTTAAAGCAAGGGTCTCAAACTTTGAATGCTTTCTCACCTTCACAGTGAGGCATGTGTTCACTCCACTGAGCGGCGGATGTGCATGTTACTGAGCTTGGTCCCACTAAACGGTAGCCAGGAGCACAGCTGAAGCTGCAGCTGTTTCCGTAGCTGAACCTCGTGTCGGTATCATCACTGCAGTCTAAAAGGCCATTCTCTGGGTTCTGGAGGTCAGGACACTGGACGGCTGTAGAGCAGAGGGTCAAGACAAAAAGTCAATGGATGATTTTCACTAAATAACTAAAATATCAGCACGTCTTTCATATGCGCACAGTTACTTTAGTGAGATGTAGTTGATAAAGTCCAGAGAATGAAGACATTATTATCTCTACTGTACCGATGCAGGACGGGTGAGAGGCGCTCCATCTTCCTGATGCTTCACACTGCAGCGTGCCTGATGTGGAATCATCTAGAACGTAGCCTTCATCGCAGGTAAAGACACAGGTGGACTGGTAACTGGAGGGGCCCAGAGGATCAGAGCATTTCACAGATCCTCTCGCAGGACTTGACAGCTCTGGACACTTAACCACTGTTTAGGACAAGACAAGAAAATATGGACCAAACTCAATAACAAAAATCAGAATATTAACTGCCTCAGACTGAGTCTGAGATCTAAGTCATGCTGGTAAATGTAACTTATACTTGTTTGGTTTACATTCTGTTCAACTCACGTTCACATGTAGGAGGCTCCTCGGACCACATCTCAGAGGCAGTACAAGTCAGAGGTCTTTGCATGCTCAGCTGGTATCCATCCTCACAGAAGTAAGAGCATGAGGACTCATAGGTGAAATCTCCATATTTGTGAGTGCAGCTTACACTTCCTTTGTGCGGGGCAATCACCTCATCTTGGTTACACTTGATGGCTGCAAAATAATGATTTAAAAAAGCAAGTACAATTAGAAATAAAGCGTTGTCAGTAGGCTGAAAAATTAAACAAAGAAACAAGCTTTCTTACCGTGCTCACATTTTTCTCCATAAAAACCTTGAAGACAGTCACACTTGTGGCTGTTGATGGTTTCCACACACTCTCCGTGGAGGCATGAATCATTCTTACAAGCAGCTGGGGGAAAAAGGAAAACTTCCTTACTTCTTGCTCAGTAGAAGGATCAATGCATCACACACTCTCTACTTTAAACTGTAACCTAGTAATGAACAGCAGTTAGAAAGTTATACTGTTTCAGTGTCTCAGACTCAAACTTTCCATTACCTGTGTAGCACAGAGCTGTCTTCAGGTTAGAGCACTTCTCATCATTCCACTTTCCAGGGTCAGTAGCCCTTTTAATGTACATCTCCACACAGTCCTCATTCTTCCCTCTGGAAGATCGCTTCTTCCCATTGTTTGGTTCGCCTTTTGCCCAGTTTTTTGCTTCGTCTGTCAGAGCCTTGCGGGTTCCTACCCAGGTCCATACATCATTAATCTTGCGGATGCCAATCCAGTAGTATTTGTCTTGTCTGGGCAGCCAGGCGTTCAGGTACTCAATCTCATCCCGATTCTGGATTGCCACCATGTCTGTGTAGTTCTCCTTGCAGAAGGCTCGAGCTTGTTCCCAGGTCATAGGTTCACTGGAGTAACTGTAAGACCAGCCCTCAACACTGGTCCACATGCACAGCACTGATGAGAGAAAACAAATTCACAAGTTAGGCAAAAATGTTTAAAGAATGCGTGTTTAAAGTTTTGTTCACTTTCAGAATTTGAAAGTGTAAAAGTAAAAATAGAGGTTGTGCAAAAAATATACATGCCTGTGCAAAGAAAGGCCAAGTGGATCCATGAGACAGTGAGCTTTCCAAAGCAGGGCACCTGTAAAAATTTAGATAAAAAGACATTTTAAAATGATATATAATACAGTGGCAATAATGAAAAGTTCCAAACTGAATACCTCTGCACTCACCATTTTTAAAGCTCTGAGTGATGATCCAGAAGATTCCTAGTAGTTCTGTATTTCCAACCTTACTTTGTCTAAGAATGAAAGTACTCTGACTTTTATGTACTGATGCTCTGCTTTTATATCCTTCTCCCGCCTGGTCCAGGTTTCCTGGAAGCTTTCATCACAGCTGGGATTTTTGCTGGAAATCCCCACCCCCCTCCTCTGCTGCCCCTTCCTACCGTGGAATTAAGGCTTTTCCTCTCATGACTTTCTTCTAATCTCCAGTGCAAACAAAAAAAAAAAAAAAAGATATATACTCATTTTAAGCAGAAATGACAGTTAGTATGTAAGATCCAAGTTTTATTTGTTCTATCACAAGTGTAAAGTGAAATTATTTTGCATTCAAGTACAACTTTAATAAAATTACTTGCAATTTTGTTTCATTTTCATTTTCCTTATAATTTAGTGAGATGGACTTGACATTTTTTTTATCTAAAAATGTAAATGTGTTTGTACATTGAAATGTTGCCCTCACATTTTTCTTCTATACACAGACATTATAATTAAAATTATTGCTGCTCTGTAAATATGCAACTTTAAAGAAATTACATAAAAGACATATCAAATCCACATGATATCTCTTGTAATGCTATTTCACTATTTGTGGTTTCACAGTATTTTTCCCTCTATTATTACCACTGAGCATGTCCAAAATAACCAATCACTATATCTTTCAACTTATCTGATCTGCACCCCAATATGTGATCCTCAAAATGATAGAATTGAAAATGAAGTTCTCTTAAGCTTGAAAAAAAAAATTGGTATATTAAAATGTCTGTCTTTTGAGACTTTTACTGTTTAAAAAAATCTAAATAATAAATGACTGTTATAGCTGACTGTTATGTTTCCTCTAGTTTTCTGTATTTTCAATACAGTTCACGCAGTCCATCCATCCATCCATCCATCTTCAGCCGCTTATCCGGGGCCGGGTCGCGGGGGCAGCAGTCTCAGCAGGGATGCCCAGACTTCCCTGTCCCCAGACGCTTCCTCCAGCTCTTCCGGGAGGATCCCAAGGCGTTCCCAGGCCAGCCGAGAGACGTAGTCTCTCCAGCGTGTCCGGAAAACCTCCCCAGGGAGGCGTCCAGGAGGCATCCTGAACAGATGCCCGAGCCACCTCAGCTGGCCCCTCTCGATGTGGAGGAGAAGTGGCTCTACTCTGAGCTCCTCCCTGGTGAGGCAGTCCAATGCATGGTTATATTTATTAAAGTAATCCAGTGTGTCATTTCCAAAATATTTAATACAGATTCTAAGTTATGTGTTTGTAGTGGGTTTATCGACTGATGATAATGATATGCTGGGTTTAAAAAAAATAGTTAAAATATGTTGCACACACAAAACAAGCTGATAACATGAGACATCGAAAGGCTTCCAGGGGAATCCACAATTTTGCGCAACATGCAAGTTGATTTAATGTTTGATTACACAAATGATATGGTCTTATGTCGATAATAGTGTTTCAGATAGTGCAGGAATGTCAGAGTCTAGACTGCATGGGTGATGGGTCATTTTGGCTGAGGACTGTGTGTGATTGTGCAAACTATGAACAAGAAAGTTGTGGAGTGTTACTTTATTAATCTCAAACTGGAAAATTCTGGTAAATCATGCTTTTATCTGTTTCGATTCTGAAAAAGTGAATATCCTGTCAAAGGATGTGCTCATTAAAAGAGGAACGAGACCAAAATATGCAGTAATGCAGCTTTCAGCCCTTTCTTTACAGGTAGCTTGGGACAGGAAATGTGTGATGAGGGACCAGAGGCGCCTGGTAGTTGTCTATGTTTCCTGGAGTGACAGTTCATATCCTTTCCCTCTTATTGTTTTTTATGTCTCTCTCTGAGTAAAAAAAATATATGAATATGGAATTGACAGACAGAAAAAGAAAGTGTATCTAAGTTTGGAACAATACATCCTGTCATGCACACCATCAAGACTGTCATTCATTTAAATCTGAAAAAATGAAAAAAAACAGTTAAGAAATATCTTGAAAAATAAATTTACTTGACATTAACAACTAACATCAATCCTTCTTCTGTACTGCTTCTTTATCCAGAGTCACAACAAGGAGGTAAAAAGCTGAGAGCAGGTTAAGGCAATGTGTCCCTGAACACACACACACACACACACACACACACACACACACACACACACACACAGTCTTGTATTTCTATCCTTGTGGGGACCGTCTATTGACTCCCATTCATGTCTAGCCCCTAACCCTGACCCTTACCCTAACCCTAACCCACACCACAACAAAGCCTAACCCTAAAGAAATGTTTTTGCACTTTTACTTTTTTCAGTAACAACAACATGGTCAAGAAAACACTGTTTCTCCTACTTAGGACCGGAAAAAGGTCCCCACAAGGCACGTCGTTCCACGTTTTGCTATCCTTGTGGGGACATTTGGCCCCGACAAGGATAGAAATACAAGAACACACACACACACACACACACACACACACACACACACACACACACACACACACACACACACACACACACACACACACACACACTGACTGCAATCTAAAAATAAAGCAGTTCTCCCCTGCTGCCACACGGAGTCACTACCGTGCGAGTGAAGCCGTCGATCTGCACAGACTGAGTGTGGCCTGTGTCTTTAAGACAGGAAATAGAAGCATGATCCCAATAAAGGCAGTGTGAGAACGTGCCATGTTTTCAGTTGTCTGCAGACCTCTGAACTCTTTGAGAGGACCCAGCACGGTGCGCAAAGTTGCAATGGCAATGTTGGACGCTCTGGTGAAAATCCCCGATGCAGAGATTGATCCAGAAGGAACCTTTAAGTACATTTTGATCAGAGTGAAACTGAAAGATGGCGATGCTTTCAAAGACATAGTCCGAGGCACAAAAAGTGCACAATACCACAGTAAGTTCGTCACTGCAATTTGCGCCGAGATGTGCACCTGTTCAGGTTGAAATAATGCGCACACTCAAACAGATTGGCCATGTGTTAACGGCAGTTTCTACACAATGTGTGATGTTTTGTTACATTTAAGTGTGCTGTTTTTCTTAGTTTTATTTTCATTTTTGCTTTTAGATTACAGATACGTTTTTCTTTTTGTCAGAATTGTTGGCAGCAGCCTTTTATATTAAATTTGAGAGTATTGATGCCACGGTAACTTCATTCATGTAGACTGTAGAGTCTACTTCTGACTATTTAAACTTGATTCCTCTGTCAGTAGGCCTCAAATCAACATTTGTTTGACTAATTTTAATTATTTACAGACCATATATTCGAGAAGGTCACCCCAGCTTTGGAGGCCTTGGGAATGGAGTGCCGATGCCTTGGAGGAGGGAAAATAGAGCACAACAGCCAGGAGAAAAAACTAAGGGTGTTTGGAGAATCAACAGTAAGTTCATCTGATTTCAGTGGCTAAATCAGGGGTCTCCAACCCTGTTCAGGACAGCCCCAATAGGGTTTTAACTCTTTCCCTGTTTCCTGAATCTAATGATTCTGTCCCAACCAAGCACTGAGCCTAGCCCAGAAATTAGCTTGTCAGTACAAGCATGGCATGCTTGTGAGAGAACATGCTGGATGAGGGCTGTCCATGATCAGGGTTGGAGACCCCTGGACTTCATAAAATAACACCCATCGTTGTATTTATTTTGTAATTTAAATTGTGTATTACTCCTTTTCAGGCCTTTGGGAAGGCAGACCATTCTGTGTCTGCTGACAAGCTGAGGACTACCTTCTCCGGCTATGAGGTCACCTGGTCTGATGACACAAAATAAGACCCTAAACCTGCAATTTATTTCAAAAGTTATGCATTTGTTTCTCAGACCTAGTTTGGATTCTGGATAATTTTGCTTTGGCCCTCATGTGCAACAGTCATTTGTTCAAACGCATAATGTCTGCCTTCGTATGTTTACTTCTGACTTGGAAAATATATATTTCGACTTATGAAGGGTATTTATGTTATATTATAAAAAAAAAAACATGTCATATATATTTATATTCATGGCCCCTTTGTGTTTTCTCTGCTACCAAATATATTTAAAAGCTATGTTATGAATACTGAGGTCATCCTCAAATATGTGTAATTTTTTTTTTTAGAGGTTGATTGGCCGTGTATTCAAACTGGAGTCCTTTGCCAAGCGTAAAGTCCATGCAGGAAAGGGTGAGCCAGTTGAAATCACAGACATATCCTGTTGCCCTGAGGGAAAGTTTGTTGGAAAAAAGAGAGAGACTTTGACTTTCCGTTATGATAAAGACACTTTCGTTTGTGTGTGCTCCAATGATGACTGAGTAACTTCCACTGAGGGGAAAATGTCACTATGTAGTTTGAGATTTAAGCCAATAAAAACCTGTGTGAAACTGAGCTGAAAGAGAAAATGGTCTGAATTTGGTGTTTTTGTCAGTGAGACTTCATCACAGTGGAACATTTTCTTTCACTTTTCTTTCAATGGGCCAGGTATCGACCATGCTGAAATGACCTGTTTTCCACTATAATACGTTATAAATTAGAGTATGTTTTTTTTGTTTTTGTCAGTGTGTAAACAGATGCTTGTTAACATTCTGAAGGAGGAGTGTCAAACTCAACTCTGGAGCACTGCAGCTCTGCACGTTTTCCACGTTTCCCCGCTTCAACAATGCTGGCTGTAATTGAGGCTCATTATCAGGCTTTCTGTTGAACTTGATGATGGAACCGTCATTATATTCAGCTTTGTTGAAACAGGGAGACGGAAACCATGCAGAGCTGCAGTCCTCCAGCATCTGAGTTTGACACCCCTGTGTTAAAGAGAGCTTAGGCTAATGGTATCAATGGACACATTTAATTTGAAATGCCTTAAGTTAGAATGTTGATTTAATTATTGGGAAAGCAAAGAAACCATCTAAGCATTCTTCCCCAGTAATACTTCATCTCACTGAGGGTTGTGGGGGGACAAGTTGTGATTCCATCGCAGGGCAAATACTGATAGAGAGATACTCTTACGCACTTTGAGACCCATACACAAATTAGAATCGCCAATGATGTTTTGGACTGTGGGAGGAAACCTAAGTGTACTGTGAAAACCCATGAAATCACAAACAAAATATGCAAATGCTGCACAGAAATGTCTGAAAGCCCTATATACAGTTTTTCTCCATTGGTTTGGCTCATTTCTTGAAACTGAAATTACATTTTCAAAACTCGAAGATCATTTGGCAAAATGATCTTACAGTTCAGCTCAACACCATAGTTCACTTGCAAAAGCTCATCTCTCTCCCAAAATTATTCACTCATGTTTCAAGTTACATTTCTTTCCCATATAAACAGTCAGAGCCTCCAAAGTGTAAAGATCCTTCTCAACAGCTTCGGCTCATTCCTCAAAACAGACCGGACGTTCTCAGTTCTCTTGGTTCTCTTGTCAAAAACCACCTGGACGGTTCAGCAAAACACCACGGTTCACCTGTCAAAGCTCAGATCTCTTCCAAAACTGTTCACTCAGGTGACAAAACTAAATTTCTTTCTCAAATAAATGGTCAATGTCCTCAAAATGCTTTGTCCTTTTGACATTGTGTGAGCACTGACAGTCAAAATGTTTAGATGTTTTGTGATTAAGGGCAGAGGACCATTGAAATATTCCTCATCTACCTTTCTACCTGGGCCCAGTCCTTCATTCATACTGGTTACTGTGATAGTTTTTATTTTTTTCTTTGGGTTTTTTAGCTAACAGAAAATATCATGCGTAAGAAAATGAAGACAAAAAGCATTTTACAGTAAGAAGAACCTTCAAGTTCTGATTCACACATTGCTCTCATACCTCCAAGGAAACTGTTATAATTTTTATTCACACACAAAGCAACTTCCGTCCATCGGAGTTCAATATGCTGTAAAATAAAAACAAAGAAATAAAAACAAAAAAACAAAAAGGAAAGTTGTTTTTAGCCCAATGTACTGTAAATGAAGCTGGGGTTTTAAAGCTCACTTCTTCGCTGTTTCCCCTCCTCACCCTCTTGACTGTCCTCCTCCTCATGCAAATAGATTCATGTCTGGTCTTCACGGTATTGAAGTGTGTTTTTGACTAATTCTTGACAGTTGAACAGATGATTTTGCAGGTGGTGACTGATACAATGAAATGATGCTGATATGTTTTGGAGAGAACAACCATGAGACTGAGAATCAATCAGTTTAGATCAACAGGATCTATTCACTTGGGAATTGTGCTAAATCTATCCTTACTGTGCTTCATCATTTGCAACAATTTTCTGAGACACTGAGACATGTACTAAGACATTTCCAATGTGATGACATGAATGAGAAATGCCGTTCTGTTGTGAGCAGCTACAGAGTAGTTTGGAGATTTGTCCATGTTGTTTTGAAAATGTAATTTCGGTTTCAAGAAATGAGCCAAACCAATGGAGAAAAACTGTAACCTGGGGTTGTTGTAATACTGTAAGGCTAAACAATACACTTCACTATCCACTATTCAGTTTCAATATTTAAATGTTTCAAACAATATTTTTCAGGCTTATATGCTAAAGTCAGTTGTCACTCATTTTCAATATGTTTTTCATTTCAGGTGGAATTAAATGAAAATCTACTTAAAGGGAAAAAATGCACTGACTGTGAAGTTGCACTGCACTTTCAGGTCTAATCTGTAGTCATGAAAAGTTAATCCACTGTCCACATCCATGTTGTTGGTTGAATACAATGAGTACATTGACTGCTCTATATATATGTATCTTAATAAAATGTGTTAAAGTATTGAGCCATATAGCATAGGGGAAGGCTTAAAGAGTAAATTATATCCGTAACATTCCAGTATCAACATGAGTCTTTGAGCATCTTTATCCTTTTCATCTGGATTTTTTCCCAAGTGAAACTGACAGTCTTTGATGGCACCAGTTGCTGCTGCAGTGAGAAACATCCTTGCCAGTACATTATTTTTACATTTGTGAGTCACCACAATCCTAATGAGTTACAGAAAAACAATTAGACTCAGAATGGTATGTGACTCTACAAACTAATACAGAAATAGCACTTGCTGTAACTGTGTCAGTGCCAATATCCTTGACCCTCAGCAATATAAAAACACTGATACTCTGTTCCCTGTAACCTCAAGAAAGATGAAAAACAAAGGGCATCTTCCTTCCACTTTCCATCACAATACAAAGCCAGGTTTCCTGTCAACTGATAACCTTTCCATTATGCACACTTTTTGGGGTCAGTGTGGGAGGGAAAAGATTTGAACTCAGTCTACTTCTTGGAAATGACGGGCTCAAGTCAGAGTTAAATAAAGGGGCGGGGGGGGGGGGGGGGATTCTTTACATTTTTTTTCTGTTTGGCAAAGGCTAGATTTCTTAAACAGGAAACAATGCAAGGCTTTTATTTACACAGGCTTATTTTTTAATCATATGACGTTGCTTGTTTGTTGTTTGCTCTTCTTTTTTTTTTAGTTATTTTAAAATAGATCTGGATAGCATATCCACCTGTTTCCATGGGGGTAAACTGTACATTTTCATTTCCTGAAAAGTTTAAGTGCCATGTACTGCATCTACAAAGAGATAAGCATCAATGTGAAGCTCTATTTCCTAAACAAGAAGTCATTTCCTTCCCGTGGAGGCGGTAGCTCACACCTCGAGCTGTTGGGGAATTCAGTCAGAGCAAGTTGCAGCACATGTTAGTCCTTTAGAATGTTCCAGTTGAAACAATAGCATGCAGGACAATGATTAGGAAGGTCAGAATCAACAAAACTTCCATATGCCCCAGACATACACATATTATCCTTTTCTTAAAGATTCCATTTAGACATGCTATAAGTGACAATACTCTAAATAAGGAAGTGAATTCCAAAATATGGATGTCATATGCCAAGTGCATGTATACCAACATTTGACATAAATTTTTCAGTTGACCTAAATTAGATAAAAATATCTTTGAAATATAATCTATTCACCTTAAGTATTTCCATTAAGTATGATATTATCATTAAAATGTTAACCAAAACACCTGTCATGGGTCCAACTCGGAAACTTTGGAATTTCTACATAAACTTTGTTACAGATAGAGGTTTGCTCAGGTAAAATTTATGGGGAACTGTTAATCAAAAGAATACATCCGGAATATCTCCTCCATTTAAGGACTGCCCCACACAAGTTTATACGTCTCACCTTATAACAAATCACAAATGATAAATATTCTGGCTACAGTGTTTCATGAAGACAGATGCTATCATCACATTATCCATAATGTGAATCTATTCTATGAATTCAACTGGATATAATTAAGTTGAATTAAGAAAATCACATTTATAATGAAACTAATCAATAATGTATTTTTTTTTATATTTGGATTTCTAGTGTATAAAACGTATTTATTTGAAGGATCACGTGGCAATTCATTACATTTGTAGTTGTGAAAAATGTGGCAGTTTTTTTAGGTCTATACGTAATAATGTATACTAAACACTATGCGTACTTTATACACATATACTCAAGCAACGTGGGTCAACAAACGTGATTCTTTTCATCGTCAAACTTGACACTATCTTTTCAGACAGGAAGAACAGCAGTAGGTTTTCTCAGCGCTTACAGTTTGTCTGCTCTCTCGTTGGCTTGATGGAATTCAGCGCTGCAGCATTTGGCCAATCAGAGCGCGGCTGATGAGGCGCGTCAGTCACGACGTCACCTCCGCCTCCACACAGCGGCGCGCGGTATGTTTTTTTGTTTCCCGTCACTTTTTGCTTTTATGCTGAACAATATCTACTTTTTTAACTCGTTGTCCCCATTAAAACGGCGAAGTTTTGACGAACTAACTCGTAGGAACGTCAGCGTGACTTCATGCCGAGCAGGTGTGGAACCCTCCCCGCTTCTTGGTAGGACATTTACATGTATTATTCATACGAGACAACTAAGCTAGCGTTAAATGCTAAAACGAGTAAAACAAGTCCATCAAAAACCTCTAATCTTTCAGTGCAGTCTAACAAGTGAGCCCTGAATTACACGAGCCAGACACACGTCCTGGTGACACATAGCGCACTTGAATGAGTCGTTCTCAGAGAAAGTAACATCCTGGATGTTCCTGTGGTCTGGCTGCAGTGCTGATATCCCGCCCCCCTTCCTCCCGGTGAGCCATCATGTCCCAGACCAACGCCTCGCTCCTGAACGAGGTGGTGCAGTGGAGCCAGGAAACCTGTCGCCAGGAGCTCAAGTCCGTCCTGCCCAAGCTCACCATATCCTCTCCATCACAGCCTCATGTCCTAGTCTGCTATCCCATGAGTCATTACGTTGTTGACTTTTCTAAATAACTTTTTTTTTTTTAATGTGGTTCTTATGTTTGCTGCATACGTCTTATGTTCACCCACGCTGAACATCAGATTGATCAGACGGATCAGGATGATTAAGTGTATCGTTAGAAAGCATATAGTTGATGACATGTGTGTTTTGCTCAGGCAAATTGGTGAAGTAATTGATTTGTAGGTGTGAAAATCGGGTGATACATTATTATGTTGCTGTATATTGTGTTCCTTGTCTTATATAAGCAAATTCAATTTCAAAGGTGTAACGGGCACAAGGGTCCCTAAATTACTCAAAACTAATGTAATTAGCCCCCAAATACATATGGAAACCTTTCTGTATATAACGAAAGTTAACTCCAGTAACACAACCTCTGTTTAAGTTCAACAGTGCATCTTTCAAGACTTCAGTGGAAATACATACAGCATTTTGAAGCACAGCAGAGTAGTGACTTCATCTATCATGGACAACCTTTTCTAAGTTTTTTTGGCAAACACCTGGTTTCTTTTTTCATTTATTTCATGTCTATATTGATTGACAAGTAGCTGAAGCCCCCAAAATGCAGAAATGATCAAGAAAGAAGATAAAACATTTTTTAAAATAGCTGTGTATGTTTTGAAAGCATGCCATTACATACCAAAATCAGATTTCCTCAAGGTTCTAAATTATCATGAGATTACATTTTATATGAAAAATGTATTAGTAAATAGAGCTTCAAATTCTCATTTCCAGCGGTATCAACACATAATAGATCAAACTTAACTCAAAAGTAGGAAAGAAACATGAAATAGAATACAAATAAAACCTGAAAATGAAGTAGTTTATAGTGTGCTGTCCGTAAACTTGTATTACTTTTAGAGTATTTCACACAGCAACTTAATGTCTGAACTGACTGTGGTGCTCCTTAACCTGTTGCACTCTTTGCATTGCCAGTCTGACAGCTGGGAGGACCATATACGTAAGTTTGTGAAATGCACAATTCTAAGTAGCAAGTTGTTTGTAATCCTAGATTTAATTGTTGTTTGAACTGTCTTCAAAATGTGTCAACTTCACAGGTGTACTGAGAATAATTACAGACATGTTCCTCCCACATATTGACCTCTCAGAAATTGAAAATGAGTGCTTCTCCAAGATCTTACCAAAGGTAAACAAAACCATTTTATGCTGAATGTTTTATCCCAATGTATGTACATTCTGTACATTGGTATTAAAATAAGTCTTAAGTTCGTTCTGTCATAGAAATTTCATAAAAGCCATTTGACCCTGTTAAAGGAAGCTTTCTTTCTTGATTACGCTCATGGGCACCATGACCACAGTGCTGGATTTCTCTGCAGTATCAGTCACATTGAATGTTTTGGCTTTACTTTTTTGCTGCTATGTCATTTTACATGCCACAAACTGTTTGCTGTGCATTTACATCCCTCATTAACATTGCACTTCCTAAGTTTGTTTGTGTTTTTTGCCACACATGCAGTTAGTGACCATGTTTGACAGCATGCTGAAAGAAATTGTGGACCAAGTTGGAGGTCTTTCAAGCCAAAACACTGAGCTGTGTGACTTACTGAGGAGCATCTTGCAGGTATTACAAAGCAACGTACTTCAAAATTATGCAGTGAGACACGTACACCCATTGCATTTACTCTTGTACATCAATGCGCATATGATACACACAGTATGATGTTTTTGCATCAGGGGTCAGTAATGTTTTGACCAGACTTCTTGTGATTTTTAGGCAATGATGCAGATAATTGATGCATTATCGTGTTGCGTGCGTCACATCGGCTCTTTTCAAGAAGCTCCAGATCTGTGTGCTATCCGCTCACTACCAGTGTGTATCCTCAAAGTCCTGAGAGAAACCTTTCAGCACTGCAAAGTAAGTCTGTTTGGTTTACGGTTTAGAGAATCAAGTGCAATACTGATTCTTGTGTATTTGACATTATATGCTGAAGCTGCTCTCATTTGTATTGCTTAATTTTATTTATCCGAAATGGTGTTTGCAAAAATATAATATTGCTTCTGGATGAAATCTGTGAGCTTTAACATGTGCAGTACTGACATAGTGAACGTGTGAAAATCAGGCATAACATACCAGAGCAGCCTAGGACAGTGATTATTTCTTTTTTTTAATTCTGTTTCTGTTGTTTCCTTCATAGTATTTAACTGAATATGAGTGCAGTAATCCCTAATCAATTCAAAACAATTCAATTCAAATCAATTTTATCCAGTTAGAGATATGAAAAAATATGAAACCAGCAAAATGTACATGTTTTAAAAAAATCAAATAGATAAATGATTTAGCTTTGTTTTCTCTGCATGTTGTCCCTGCAGGACAGTGATGCGGTTTATTGCGGCCGCCTGTCCCTGGTGGCTGACCTGCTGCAGGGACTTTTCAAGGAGGCCTATTCCCTTCAGAAGGGCTTGTTGGACCTGCTGGATCGGATCTCCCTCAGCAGCAGTGCCTCTGAGGAGGAGGTGTCAGACATTGTCACAGGTTTGTGTTTTGGTCATATTAATTAAAAATACATTTGCTATGGTCTTGATTTTACTGGACATAATTTTTCATCACACTCAGTTATCCATAGTCTTCTGGACATCTGCTCCATCATCTCCAACCTGGACATTGCTCTGCATGCAAACACGTGGAAGTTCCTTATCAAGTGAGTGCCGTCACTAACAGATTATCTTTCATGCTACATTTCTTGTAATAATGCAGTCCTAGAGCAAATTAAATTGACTTTTTTTGTTGTTGTCGTTCAGACAGAGCCTGAAGAATCAGTCGTTGGTTGAAGAGCATCTACATCATGGTGATATCAGCCGCAGTCTGAGCGACAACCTGCTGTCCTCTTTTCAGAGCTGTGTAGAACTGGCTGGACAGATTCAATATGCTGGACTGCAGGTAGGAAGCTCTGCTGAGTGTAAATTATATATATATATATATATATAATTTTTTTTTTTTTTTAATTTAATTAAATTTTTGGTGTCCAGAAATACATCACTTATTGCACAAATACTTTTCACCTCCCTTGTCCAAGTGTTAATTCTTGGGATTTAATAATGGCATACATTTATTGTGATCTGCAACTATTTATGTTCACTTACAATAATCTATACTCCGAATATGTTAATGACTGCAGTTTTACACTTTATTTCTGCCTTTGACAGAATTATCAGACACTATGAGAGATTTTTTTTTAAGATGTTGGAGTAATGTGCTGACGTAGGATGTTGTGTTCCCCTATTCCCATCAGTGAAAGATCAAATGTAAACTTGCTGTTGGCTCCCTTTTGTGTTAATATTCATTTGTCTTTTGTAAAGGAGACGCCACAGAGCCCAGAAGTCAAACTGTTTCAGAAAACTGCGAAGATGTGCAGATTTTTTGCCAACACCCTGGTTCATTATATAAAGGTACATAAAAAAATCTGGACCTGGTTGTGATACTCTTGGTTGTTTTAAAAACAATTTTAAACTTAAAAAAAAAAAAAAAACTTTATTAATGAAAGTGCAGCTGAACATGTAAACCTCTCTTTAACAGGAATTCAAATATTTTCTGGTAAAGCACTGTGGCTCCTTTCACCAGCTGTACCTTCAGATCATAAGGTATTTTTTGTTTATCTCAGACTCAGCAGTATTTAGTGCCTCATCGGTCGATTTCAGTTGTGTTGCGTGCTCGATTGTTTTGCAGTAAATTTCCTCCCAGCATCAGCGCGCCAGCGCTGCCCGCAGGTCTGTGTGAAGAGCTGAACGCAGCAGCTCGCGTTCCCATGGACGCCTTCTTGCTCCAGCTGCTGCCACTAAAGCCTTTTGCTGAAGTTGTGCTCCAGCAGGAACTACGTGAGTCTGAAGTCTGTTTAACATTTTTCTGTCCGATGCCGTGCTAAGGCTGACGGATGCTTTCCCGTTTCTCCCCATAACGGAAGAGTGGGGCAGTTGTAACTTGGCATTCAAATTTGTAAACATCACTAATGGACTCAGATCTGCTAGAATAACGTCACATTAAAAAAAAAAACAAAAAAAAACCTACAGTTAAGATGCTCTCTCAAAACTGAATAATTGTGGTATTTGTCCAGCAAAACAGCTCCAAACAGTAAGAACTGATGAAACAAAAAATGCTGGAAAAATAATTGGAACAAATCCAAAAGCAACTGAAACAGCATTTTTGCAACTGTTGGGGTGATTGGTAGCAGGTCAGTAATGTGGCTGTGTGTCAAAGAAGCATTTTGGAGAGGCACGCAGATTTAAAGGTCAGATTTCACAAACCTGCAGCAAATTAAAAAAAAAAAAAAAGAAAAAAAGTGAAACTATTTTAGAAAATTCATGGAGTTGTTGAGGATCCCACCATGTGCGCTGATAATGTCAGCACACACTCAAGAGAATCAGGAGAAATCTCCATGGCCCAAAGTCAAACCTGGAATGCTACACTTTTCAGGCCCGGCTTTTCTCCCATGTGTCGTTGAAGTATTGTGCAAAGAAGGTGCTTTATCTAAACAATCCTTGAATGTTGCCATCAGCTCTGGTGATAACTCGTTTGAAATGGCCATTTGAAGAGGTTGTTTGAGTATGAGCAGCATTTACACAGATTCTGAGGTTATTGCTGCTGCGGCTGTGAGTTTGGTGACGTGCTGCTCGCAGTTTAATCAGTTGTGTGTCTGAATGGAGTTTTCACATCAAATCATGCAACATGGTTTCTGCAGAGTTGAGTCCTGAGCAGGAGCTTCCTCAGTGTCTGCTGCTGGTCAACATCATGGGGCAGATGGCCGACCAGCCAGAGGAGGTGCTGCAGCTTTGGCACACTGGCAGCCAGTTTTCAGAGGAGACGCCGAGGTAATGAGAGCGCATTGGACTGTTTTTAATCATGTAAAGTGTTTCAATATATCAGGTGCGTGGTGCACGGTGTTTAGCAGGAATGATTTTGATATATTACATTTACAACACAGGATAACACAGGATAATATAAGTGAATAACATAGTGATAAGTGCATCACTCGAAAGCCTTAGAAAAAGTGCATGTTTCATTGATAAAGCTGACTGGAGGAGCATTTTTATGTTTTCAGAGCTTGTTTCCTGTGCTCTTGTCACCAGGCTTCCTCTTTACCAGGCCATTTTTACGGCTTTCCGGCGATGCCACACTGAGCGCCAGCTGCCGGTGCAGTTGCCAGGGGTCATGCTGAAGGGTCAAGCCCAAACCCAGGTCTCGCTCCACCACCATGTGTGTGTGCAGCTCTGCGCCAGTGTGGCTGTGCTTCCACCTGTGTACTTCCCCATGCTGGTGAGACCTTTACACAGGAACAATGAGAGTGGAAGTTCCCCTGATTTAAGTCTTGTGGCACTGTGTTTCAAAAGCTGAAATCTTGTTAAATTCCACACATTTTCTTTCTTTCTCTTTTTAATTTTTTGTTGTTGTAAATTGTAACCTCTGAGGAGATTTTTTGGGCATGCTGGTGCCACTAATGGGAAGTGTAAACACCCATTTAGTCTAACGTAATACGTGACTGCTGTGATTTTGTTGGTTGTTTTTAAAATATCAAGGCTCTGTGCTCGGAACCAGCAGGGAGATTCTTTCAGCAGGGCAATGATGAAGGTTGTGCCTTTAATCATTGTTTGCCGACTTCTCCACTAACTTGGCCTGACTTCATACGGCCTCTAATTGCTGCTAGAAGTTTAATCACATTTCGGCTTTAATCCCTGAATAAACCCATTATCGGTTACCGGGGGAAGAAAAAGACGAGGAGTCTGCTGGAATTTTGTAGCTCTCTGCTGCATTTTGTCATAAAATATCATCTAGTCTACATATAAGACGCAAGCACGTTGTACTTAACATAGCAACGCACAAATAATGCTCTTATTTCACATCTTTATTGAGCATATCCATTAAATTCAATCTAACTCAAGTTAAAATTTTGATTTAATAACTCAGTGAACCTGTTTTGGCAGCAAAATCTTTGACCAAGCTTTACTTGTAGCTGCTAATTAGAACAGCGTTCAAGGAATTTTCATCAGTCCTTGCTTGACTCCGTCAACTCGTCCATATTTGTGAGTTCCCTGGTGCATCGCTATGTTAGCTCTTGGTATTTCTGTTGGTTTCGTTCTGTCTTTTAAGCTATGTTGTAGATTTTTTTTCCAGTGTGTGAATCACTGCTCCTACTGAGCTTCACTCACTCAAACATTATCCTAAATGTTTGTAAACATTATTCCCTGGGGAAATATTTTCCCCTCTATATTGGCCAGCTGTCCAGGTTTCCAGCTTGTGAACCAGACCTAAACCGTGACTGAATCTCCTCTGCACTACTGGGGTGATGTTTTTAATGTTTCTTTTCACCAGTTTCATGCGCTTAAGGAACACAATATATTCTTCCAGCACAATTCAGCCTCGGTTCAGTGAATCCAGAAAACTTTTTCCTAGTAATGTAGTGGAGTGTCAGCAGGTTCTTTGACAAACTTCTGTACTGCAGTCATGCTTTTTTTTCCCCCTCTTTTTCTTTTTCAAGCAGTGGCTGTCTCTGTGACGCACCACCAGGGACAACTTGCCGAATCAATGTTTTTGTAATATTAACCAATTCATAAATATCTGACAAAGGCTTTTTTTTGTTGAACCCCCACCAGCTTTACGAAGCTGAATTACTCCTTCAGAAACTTGGTTCATGTGAGACACGGATCCTTTCAGCAGTTGCTTTTTGTTCAAAGCACATTTGGAAAAATTGGATTTGTTTCTAGGTCAAGTGAAGTTGGTCCTTGGCCCAATCTCATTTTTGGAATCAAGGTTTGAAATTCCTGACTCAGATAATCTATTGTGAAACCATTAGCATTGGAGATAATTTACTTTTCCTACCAATTCAGTTATTAAATAATATTTTAAGGATCGTTTTGATGAAGACAATAAACATGATTTCTTTTTGTCTTATATTAGGTTAGGCACTTTGTGTGTGTGTGAGACTTCGACAGGGACGAGTTTACATTTTATGGCGCTTTAACACAGAAAACAAGGACATTCCATGTGCTTTGTCCATTTTTTCTGCTCACTGTCTGCAGTCTGAAGTGGCTTCTGGCATCATATTCCTAAATTGTTTTTAGCAAAAATTATGCAGGCATATTAGATGGATAGAAAGTAAGTGATTTATTTATCAAGCTTATCTAATCACATTCTAGTTGTGTTTTTCCCACAGGATTTCCTGTAATTCAAGTTCATACAAGTTATTTTTTCACTTTCATTTTTACAGTTGTTAAAACATTTTTGCTTTCTGCAGATTCACTTTTGCTTTCACCACCTGCTCGTCTGACTGTCACCGTTTGTGTTTCTGCTTTTAGGAGCGATGCTTGCTCGACGCGGTGCTGCAGGCCGATACTCACACAGCGCTCCTGGCAACAGATGTGTGGTGCTTCATGGCACGGTGAGAGTGAGGAGCTATGGATAAATATTAATCCTTTATTATTATTATTATTATTATTATTATTATCATTATTATTATTATTATTATTATTATAACAGCAGGTAGTAATTTGAAACTTTCAAAGCATTTTCTGTTTTTTTTTTTTTATCATTTGTGTGCGAGCAACAATGCGAAGTGTCGCTGCTCTTGGAAGATCTCAGGCATGTTTATGCTGCTCACTCTGTGCCTGCAGGTATGGAACGGCAGAGCTTTGTCTTCATCACGTGCTGCTCATCGCTCGGCTGGTGGGTAGAAACTATGAAAACTAAATCACGGATGGTGGCATTCAGTATCCCTGTGCTCTTCAGTCGTTCTTATTTATATTGTACATGCGTTTATGTCTTTAATTTATTGTTGTGTTCTCTGTTTCTCCTATTATACTGTCACTTTGCTGCTGCGACATTGTAAATTTCCCCCTGTGGGACTGATTTTCAACTTCACACTGCTGACTTGATATTTTATGCACATTAAATAGGATGGATTTCAAACTCCCTTGTGCCTCTCCCCCGTCTGTGACCTCTCTCACCCAAAATAACTAAATCCCCTCAGCAGGGTTACAGCTTGGTATGGGGTCTAACCCTGTTTTCTGTGGCATCCCAGCGGAGGTGATGATTGGTGTTGTAGGAATTTTGCACACTGTGACACCTTTTCATAATCTGTTACTTGTTATATCATCGGATTAAGCTGGATCTCACACATTTATGTACAAATCCCTTCTGCTTCAGTTCTTCACCGTCCGTCTTACTCCCTACGCCTTGTTGCTGTTATTCCCTCCACGCTCTCACACCGGCAGTCGCACTGTCTCACTTCATCTCTGCTCCTTTAGGTGAAATTGTGCAGTGCTGAGTGTTACCAGTCCTTCCACCTGGGCTTCCTGCTGAAACGCATGGTTTTCCTTATGACACCAAACCACCAGGTGAGGAAAACCAGGAGAACTGGGGAACCCTCCCCCCAACAAAGTCTTCATTAGAGAGGACTGTTTCTCAACTGACTCTAAGGTATTATCGAGGACTGCAGGAAACTCTTTACAACCATATGAGAAGAAAAACCATTTATACTCCACTAGACTGCAGAAACTCACATGTCAAAGTGTTCACTTGAAGATAGATTGATTCCTTTTACTCCAACCTCTTTGTTTTTATTTTACCGATTAAGATAATGCTCTTTGTTCATTTACTGCATTTGGCAGATAATTTCTATCTTATTTTTGCCTTGATATATATTTTCAGTATGCAATGTGTCATGTAAAAATGCATAAGAAAAAATCTTCACAAAGATGTATCCTACTCATGTCATTACATGCAAATGCATAATTATATCATACATGCAATCAGAACATTCAGTTTTCAATAAACCTTGAAAAAAACAGGAAGCAGTGAGAAAGATTCAGCCTTCTAAACAGCAGTCAGTCGTTAGCTGAGGTCGTCCACTGTCGAAATCCAGCAACTTCATGTTATCCCTGGTGTGACGATGCATTCATCATGCCCTGACTCCTCTGTGTGGAACTCCCATCAAATGGTGCTTCACGTATTCAGCCCAGTGCCTCATCCAGTGCCTGATCATACGCTCTGACAGGTTTTTAAGTGTTTGGTGTTTTCCAGGTGGAGTTGGTGACACATTTTCCTCCGTCCAAGGTGGAGAACCTTCCCGTGTGGCATCAGGTCGTCCTCAGAGCTCTTTCACGTGACACACATCAGCTTGTAGAAACTGAAATCATCTCACATGCTCAGAAAGTCCTCACTGACTGGCAGAACGAGGGATACAAGCTGGGACAAGTGGAGAAAGTGGTGAGGAGATTTAAAGAGTGTCAGTGCTTTATGTGATATTGTGAGAGGCCGTGTTTGAGTTTTAAGACGTTACTTGACATCTCTCGGTGGTATTATTTAGTTTTGTGCTGAGATGAAGTAGCTGCAATGAACAAAAGAAAAAAAAAGCTCCTTATGAGAACCTCTTAGCAAAGCTTTTACCCTTGAAAAATGATGAAAGACTGGACAGATTATAAAGGCCTTCAACAAGTGATGTCCAGATAAGCTTGTTCTGAAGGTTGAAAGCGGACAACTTGATAAGATTGTTAGTTGCGTCAGTAAAGTCACTGTTAGGTGGGAAAAAAAAAAGAACTGGTCTGCAGAAGTTGCTGTGGTGCATTTGTTTTTTTAAAGGTTTTCTTCTTTCATGACTAACAGCTTTATCACTATTGGAATTTGTCTATCGTGCATATAAAACCTGTAAATTACATTCCTTCTTATTGGACAAGTGACCATATTAACTTATACAGTTCTTCCTGTTTATTCCAACTCAACTAACCTGACAGCATCAGCCAACTGGTTATGTTAAACTTTGAGATAGATGTGGCTTTTGATTTATTTCTAGAATCGGAGAAAAAATATGAAAAAAACTTATGCTTTAAACTTTTCACAATATCACAAATGTTGAGGCTTTTAGTTTAACTACTGTCAGCACAGCTGCATTCAGTATTATGACACTATGTAGGATCAGAATGTAAACATAAACCTTCCCTAACGTCCAGTACATCACACTCATGCAGGTTACTGTTGTGGTTAATCTCACATTATGTGACATGACAGCAGTATTCGGGTGTGTGGGTTGCACGTTTCAGAAGTTTAATTTGTGAGGACTTTATGCCTGGAGAAATATGTGAGATTTTTGGTGAATGTATTTATATTTAAAACAGTTTCAGTCTTTAAAAAGCATCTGTCATAAAGTACGTAACGGTCTTTATTTCTACTTCCTTCTGCAATGTAAAAAAAGTTGAAGTGAGCTCCCTGTCAGAGCTTCGGTGCAACTGCAGCTCGAGGGTGTTGTGTTGACTCAGTGTCTCTCATCACCAGAATGTGGTGCTGTTATCCCTCCTAGTGGTGCTTCGAGGGCAGTCGTCTCCGGAGGAGCAGTGTGTGCTTTCTGCAGTGAGGATAGTCACACAGCTTTGGCTGCGAATGAACCCGGACCAGGTGAGGTGAAAGTACCTGTTTGATCGAGTAGCGAAGAAGCCAACGTGCTGGACTCTCCTCCCTGTAATGTGGCGCTCTGCAGTTGCAGGTCCACCCCGTGCTCCAGTGTACTCTGCAGCAGCTCTTACCGCTCTCATCCATCCTGGTGAAAAACATGGAACCCGAAGTCATTGCTCATGTATGATGTCTGTTTGCTCAGTCTCCACGTTTGACTGTGTGAAGAGTGGACGAGGTGTGTGTTGATGCGGTGCGCTGTCCCTCCAGGCGCTGTCGTGCGTAGAAGCAGTGGTTTCCCTGAAGTGTGGCGATCAGCTTCTGCTGGCTGCGCTGGAGTTCCTCTCCTCTCTGGGGAAGATCTTTATTCCTCCTGAATCCCAGGTGATGGATCCAAAGTTACAAAAAATAATAGAAATGTGACTTTTTTTTTCTGAGAAACCGTGTCTGCTGCTGCCTGAGACGCTACTGTGAATCCTACAGCAGATTATCCATGTCAGAGTGCTTATTGAAACAGTCTCTGACATGTTTTTTGGAACATCATGTCATTGGATAGTGAATGTGATATTAGACAACTTATTTGGCTCCACAGAGTGAAATTCTTCCGAGGCTGAGTGGCCTGTTTGGATTCCTCTTGGCTGACTCATCATGGTTGCTGCATCAGCATGCCTTGGAGGCTTTTTCGTATTTCGCTGAGGTATAATAAAAGACTGAACCGATGCCAGCTTTTTTTTGATGTATTCCGGTTTTGCCTCTGAATCCTTGATTTAACCTCAGTGTCCCCTCTTTTACTGTTAAAAGAATACAAACCACGAAGAGGTGATCTCCCAGAGTTTGTCTGCAGAAGACACGAAGACCAAAGTGGTGAATTATCTCAGCAAGGTAAGCAATGGCAACACATTACTGGAATTAATCCTCAGGCTGAATGGTGAATGACACTTATGCTATTCTTCAGACCGTGAATGCAGAAGAAGAGGTGGGGTCACGGCTCCAGAGGCTCCAACAGGAGAGGCCAACTATTGAACAGCACAATGAAAAGCTCGAGCTCAACAAAGAAAATGCCTCCAACAAACGAGCTGCTGAAGCATCTGTAGATTCAGAGGTTAGCATCAACACTATATTAACTTTACATGTATTAACAGCTTTCCTGAATATGCATGCTTAATGCATGGTTATGCCTCCGCTGGCCAGAGTGACACACGCTGAAAAACAGTAAAAAAAGTAGCAAATGTTTGATCCAAATATAATTTACAAATACAGACTTTTTTACATACATAGTGATGCACAAACCCTAAGGCAGATGTGGGTGAAAGCAGCAGTTGTCATCAGACTATAGTCGGGTGTTGGAGCAGTGATGGTGTGGCCAGTGAGGGGCCAAGTGAAACTTCATGCAGTTTATATCTGCAAAGGTTTTATTTTTCATTGTCCAAGATGTTTTGACTGACCTTTCTGCAGAGGTCCTTCACAGTGTGCAATTAAACTAAGATGGAAAATTGTTATTTGAATTACCTGAAAGTTCTCAAAGGGCTTCCCGCCACATTTTACCTTTTATAAATAGTCCAGCTGGTCGGATTATATTATTACAGGATATTGGCCTCTCTTCAAGATGTCATCAGTGTCCTCTTCCTTTTCAGCTGTGCCCGAAGAGAGCTCGACAGGAGACCAGTAGCGAGGATGAGTACAGCCGCTACCTCCAGGCTGCTGAGAGTGCCTTAAAGGCCCTTCAGGCTCTGGCTGAGCGTCAAGCCGGCAGCACTTCACCACCTCCACACTGGCTGCAATCCAGACTGCAGGAGCTTCAGGCCCTCATAACCCAAATCAGCACATCGTAGCAGCTCCAAGTCTCAGATTATTATCTGTCTGTACAACCTAATCTTTGATCCTTCTCAATGTTTCCTCACTATCGACTGCTGCTGATTTCTTTCCCCCCAAATCCTTTTGACTGTTCATTTGTTAAGTTTTATTAAACATTTTATTACCAAGTAGTTTGTTTCCTTTTTGCGGTACTTACAAACAGAATATCCCTCAAAACTAAATACTTCACACTGTTAAAACAGGGACATGTTTCATACAGCATAAAATGTTTATTTCACCAGCAACCAAAAAAAAAAAAAACCCTACAAATAAATTATGTAATTTTTGTTTCACATTCATACAAAGTGCAAGCCATCTGTTAATCAAGTTGATTGATCGTGGTTAAGTTGTCATAGTGTACCCTAATCTCAATGCCAATATTAAAGTTGGCACTTCACAAAAATTACAGTCGAGCAGATGGAAAACTTTTACCTCTGGATTAACTAGAGAGGTGATTAATGTCACTTGGCAAACAGTTATGATCGGCTTGTCTTTGAAGAGCCGGTCCTTCCAGTTCATCAGCAACTTCTCATGAGGTGCAACCAGAAAGTCTCTTTGTAGTTTGAATGAAGAGCAACTTCCAGTTTACTCTTCTGTTAAATGGCATTCCAGATGTGGCGCATAGTTTTTTTTTTTCTTTTTTTTTTATCTAGTGGTCGAGTCTTTCACCAGGCGTTCTCATCATCCCAGTTCAGGTCATCTCCGTCTCCCCAGCCGTCAGTTTCAGCCTGTGAGAGGGGAGAAAGAAAATGGATGTGCTGCAAAATGAAGTTTCCAGAAAGAAGAAACTAACTTTCTTTTCGTGACTATTTACATTGTAGATTCTCACTGAAGACATTAAAACTGTAAATCAACACATAAGGTTAAAGCTTCGAGTGTGAAATCGCTCAAAACATGTTGACTTTAAAGCCTTCAAATCGCCACCCTGTGCTTGGATTTCTTGTCTTTTTAATGGCGTTGGGGATCATCAGATGGTACACAGCTGACTGTCCTATTGGACAACTGTTCATCCATCAATCATCGCTGCAAAGAGAAACTGTAACAAACTGACATGAGGACCACCTCAGAGTCGCCTCTGCTGCTGAGGATAAGCTCATCGGAGTCAGCAGCCTCATAAATTCACAGCAAGTTAACAGCATCTCAGATTAGAGCGCAGATAAATGCTACTCAAGAGCTCCAGTAGCAGACACATCTCCACGTCAACTATTAAGCTGCTACAACACTACGACTGAGGAAGAACAACAAGTAGAAGAGTTTTTTTGTAGGGGGGACAAGGAATGGACATCAAATATGTCCAAATCTGAGATGTTTGGTTGCACTTGCTGTCTTTTTGCAGAAAATGTGAAAGAATGTTTTCTCCATGCCCTTCCCACTGTGAAGCATGGTGGAGGAGGTGCTTTTCTGGTGGCACCGTCGGGGATTTATTCCAAACTGAAGGCACAAAGAATCAGCGACATGCCATGCCATCCGGTTTGCACTTAGTTGGACCGTAATTTATTTTTCCAACAGGACTGCCACCCAAAACACACCTGCAGGCTGTGTTTAGTTTATTTATTTTAAGTACTTGACAAAATTCCGACAATTTAAAGAGAAGAAGAATGAAAACTGATGAGATGGAGAACACAGTGAAGCCAAAAGGGCCAACAAGTGTTCAGCATTGTAGGGAATTCCTTCAAGACTGCTGGAAATCCAGTTCAGGTGACTGCCTCCTGAAGCTCATTGTGAGAATGAAAAGAATGCGCAAAGGGAAGAATGTTGAATAAAAAACAGGTTTTGAGTTACTTCACACTTTTGGTTTACTGCATATTTATGTTCATTCACAGTTTAGATGCCTTCATGAAAATCTACAATGAAAACAGTCAAGAAAATGAAGAAAAAACATTGAACGAGAAGGTGTCCAAACTTTTACTGGTGAAATAAATTTTGCTACAAAATCTGAATAAATTCAGGATTATAACTTAGATGTAATTCAAGCTATTAGGGTTAGGGTTACAAATTAGGATCACCAATTAGGCTCATAAGCATGTTTTTTGGATAATGTAAGGAAACACCCGCCGAAGGAAAAAAAAAAGGCGTCCCAGAGCACAGGTTACACTCACCTCGGCCAGGCTTGAGACGGCGAACTTGGTGGTAAGAGTTAAATGGTCGACACTGGAGTCGACCTGCAGAAACTTTGCGGCGTCCGAGGAGGCTGGAAGCTGCCCGGTCTCACCCACGCTGCCGTCTTCCAGTGGCAGCAGAGCAGGAGAGGACAGCTTGATGTCCGGCACCATGTCTGCAAACAGGTCCAGCTCTGGGTCTTGTGCTACCTTTTTCTTGACCTTGATGGTGAACTCGTCCCCCAGACCTCCTGTGCCACCCGCCTTTTGCACAACTGTGGGTTTCAGATTTGTGGGGCTGAGTGATTTCCTAGAGTCCATTTCCTCTTGAGCCCAGCCACTGTCCCACGAGGAAGTGTTGGTTTTCTGTGTCGACGGCTGCAGTGACGAGGTCAGTTTAAGAGGTTTAGACGAGCCCAGTTTGATCACTTCAGGAGGAACTTTTGCAGGCGCTACAACAATGGCCCCCGTGGGCGGTGTAAGTACGACTGGGTCTGAAAAAGGAGCTGTAGGAGACAGATCTGACGTAGCTTCGGTGTCCTCAAAGTCATCCCATGGCTCGTCTTCAGTGTTTTGATCTGAGAGGGGCAGCCTGGTGCTGGTGGGATCTTCTTGCTTCGCAGCCTGAATGTGAATCTGAACCGACTGTGGAGCTCGACCGTCGCTTTCCTCCGGGTCACTCCAGTCAGGCCAGTCTTCTGTGGCACCTCTGAGCCTGTCGGTCCGCTCTGGGCTGTACGACAGCGCCATGCCACGATCTGGATGAAAGCCATTCAGAGGTAGAGACATCTGTGTGCTCACATCTGGAACACAAAGGCAGTCTGAGCTTTAGGTGCTATAAATTCAAAGACATGAATTAATACCAATGACAGTGTCTTTCCTACCCGATATCGGTGTGATGACCCTTGGTTTCTCTCGAGCGCCAGACAAGTTACCCATGTGACCGAGGACTAAGCCTTCAGTTCCTGCCGGTCTGGGAAACAAATTCAGCACTTTGGAGGGCTGAGCCATCTGAGGGTGGGAGGCTCCAACGATATGAACAGGTGAAGCTAAAAAAAAAAAAAAAAAAAAGGAAAGGTTTCCTTAGCTTTGTGAGAACATTACCTTTATGGTGATGTGCTGGTTAGCATTCTTGCTTCACATCAAGAATGCACCCTTGTTTGAGTAAGTAAATTGAGTAAATTGTAGTAAACTAAGCTCCGAAGAAATTTATCAAAGCTGATGTGAGATAGTTTGCTAAAATTCCCATCATTGTATTTTTCTGTCACTATGTTTTTGTCCTCTGATGGATATTTGTAACGTCTAGAGTGTATTCTGCCACTACTTTTAATCAGCTGTGAAACTACAACAGCTTTAAGCTGGATCAGTGAAGAACAACTGAAGACATGTTCACTTTCCACATTTAATCAAAAAATGTTACATGAAAATTAGGACAAAGGATGATTCTTTAAAATACTGTAACAGTTGATTGCACTGACCTTTGAGATTTTATGAAACTTACATAATTTTAATTTTTATTGGATTTAATGAAATTGTGGTTATATAACTGTTTTTGTGATTAACCATTATGTTAATGAGTTGCCTTGCTTAAGTTGCTTGGGTTGTTTGATTTTTCTTTTTTTTTTCCTCCTTTGTAAAAAGGGTAGGCATCATAAGCTGAGCTTCAGACAACACCTTTTTTTCAATTAACATCATTTATCACTTTTGTAATTAAGCTGTGTTCACTATTCACACTTTACCAGTGAGTCTGCTTTTTGGGTACATTGTCATGCAAAAGACAATATAAGTAGCTATATGAAAACACAGCTAAAGATTTTCTCTGCAGAACTAAGTAATTTGCAGTTGCATGCACAGTAACCAGAGGAATTTAAATGAACATATTCATTTAAATAAGTCATTGAAGTTTCTTAAAGCCTAATGTAAAACTGGGGCAAACCAGCCCTTTAGACCAAAATGGAAAGAGCAGCTGACTTTCGCCTTTGAGCAAAGGCAATGTTTACACTTTTTACTATTAGTCCAGTTCAGACACATTAGTAAGATTTCAGCATTTCTTCAATCCCTACAATTCAGCACAAACACGGCGTCCTGTGGCCCAGTACGCACTCAGCGAAAGGACCGAGTTTGCTTGAAAAAGAAACAGTGTGAAACAGCAGCAGTTAAAGGATCAAACGCAGAACATTATGTACTTTAAAAGCATTTTATAGTCAAAACATCAAACTTTTATATTTCATAAGCTGCTTAGGAATTCTTTGCGAGTTCATTTATGACAAATGATCTGCTGTGCCTTGCACAGTATTCAAGAAATCAGAGTAGAGTGTTGTGTTGCATTCCATCCATCACAACAGCTCACACACATCTTATATCAACGATCACATTTGCTTTGTTGACCACAATAATGGTCACAATAATTTATCGTTAGGTTTGAAAGACCAGTTGTTTTATAGTTTTGCTTTGATGACACCTTACATCATAGTTCTTAGGAGTAATTATGTAAATAAAAATATTCCATGAAGTTTATATAGAGACTTTCAGGTCAACACATTCTCTTTAGAGACTGTTAATTGCATGTATTTTCATAACTGTGGCTGTCACCGTTAAAATATGATTGCTTGGCATTGCTTACTTTCAGGGGTGACTTCTGCCGACTTGTTGAAGTTGGGCGTGGTGCGTTTAAAGACTTTAGTTCTCTCCCCACCAACGACCACATGAGCCCCCAACAACGGCACCAGCACCGCCAGACTCTGCAGCGTCATTGCAACTAGAGAGTCATTACTGTCTCTCATTCCTAACAAGACCTGCAAAACAAGCCCAGGAAGAAACAATAATAACACAATTTGAAGTATTCAACAGTGACACATATGTCTAAAACAATTTAGCTCAAAGTGTAACTATATACAGACAAACCTGTTCAACATCTATAGTGAGCTACACCCTTTTTAAATGCTCAAATGTGACAAACTTTAAACCTCTCAACAGAAATGCAAATAAGAGTATAACGTCACACAAAAAAACTACCATAAAGTGTCATTACCTGAGGTAAGATCTGGTTTTTAAGCTCGTCGTGGGAGAAGAATTCAGCATAGATGTGGATGTGAGCGAGCAGCACGATCCGGATGTGTTCCTCATTAACTTTGTACAACTTAAGAAGCTGAGGTATCACATGTTTACGGTACAGGGAGAGAGACAGTAGGCAATCTTCACCGCTATCGCCACTGCTGGGATCTGTGCACAAAGGAGAAATTAAGAAGAGCTTGAGCTGCACAACTTCAAACTCTGCACTGCAGTGTGCTTGTCACAGTCATCTGTTACACACTTTTAATTTCCCTTTGAAGAGGAAATTAGCACATTTGAATTATTATTACTGTTCTCTTGCTCTGTAGCACTTTGAGATTGTTGAAATGTGAAGTGCACTACGAATAAAATGTAGTATTGCTTTTGCAGAAATTTGAAAAAAGTCCCATCTTACCCTTCTTTGGCCTTAACAGATGAGGCAGGAAGCTTTTCACAGCCATGGGCTCTGCAAAAACGAGAGAGTTGAGGAGTTTTGGGACGAGGCGAACAGCAATCAGCTCTTCAGGGAGGTTCTGGACTCTGTCTAGAAGAAATCTGAAAACATAAAATCAGAAGGTCAGGAGACAGACACTCTGGAAACATGTGAAAGAAAAAAACAGCTATGGTACAATGGTGGGTTAAATGGTAGTAGTGCATTAATGACAACATTTAGTCAGAAAACTTCCCCGAGGAAAATTCTTCACCAACAATTTATTCATTCATATTATCTATTTTTTTAACTGATAATTAATAGAAGAGCACCATTTGTAGGAAAACAAGAAAGGCATTCCTTACTTAAAGAATTCATTCTTTTCTTCTTCTGTCTTCAAGGTCAAGCTTTTCAAAAAGTTCATCACTTCCAGAAAATCATTCCTGCGTATAAAACAATAACAGAGTTTGAAAGCAGGTCATTTTCAGTGTTGCACAAAAAAATACCAAACAACGTCACTGATGGGCAGTAATGCGTTAGAAGTAACCCGTTACTGTAATGTGATTACTTTTTTCTAGTAATGAGTAAACAAAACTGCAAGTAATTAATTTACTGTTATTTTCACGGAAGTACGCCGTGTTACTGCGTTGCTAAACCGTGACTGTTTTGTGAGACTGTCTTGTGACAATGGCGTGTGAGTGGTAGAGCATCAGCGGTAAACAACAGACGTGTATTGATGAACAGACACCGTGGAGTGGGAGACAGTAGGAAAAATTTTAAGGCTGGAAAGTACCGATATGACTGAGTTTGACTCAGTAAAAGGTGAAAGGAAAAAAAACGCTGTATGTTCCGTAGAAAGCTTTCATCTACAGCGAAAAATTCGATCTCATACCAGAGCAAGCACCTTACAAGGAAATATGAAACTTAGTGAGGAAGCCCCTGATACAACCACTGAATGAAGGAATGAAGGAGTGTGCACACAAAGAAGAACTGTTTTTATATGCTGAAATATGCAGAAGTATGTTACCAAAGAATGACTTTATTAAAACATGGTGGATGCAATGTGCATTAAGTCAAACGACTGGAACTACTAAAACGTCTAATAAGGACACTTTCATTTGATTCAGTTTTATATGATGGAATATGCAGAAAAAACAGAAATCGGCTGAAAGATCTACTGCTTTACATTGGATTTAGGTCGTGCATCACGTTTTTGAAAAGTAAAGTAATAAATAACATTACTTTTGAAAAGAAACAATCAGTAAAGTAACAGGATTACCTTCTTAGAAAAGTAATAAGTACTTAGTAACTAATCATTATGTTCACATAACTTGACCATCGCTGCACAACATACCTGAAGAAGTCATGACTCAGCAAGGAGCTAAGTGGTGGTCGAGACAGGGGATCAGAGTGCAACAGGCCAGTCTGCAGTGTCTTTCTTAGACTGTCGGACAGCTCCTGTGACACTGAAGGCAAAACAAGACCGGAACGAACAACTGACAATATATACATGCAGCTTTGACATGACACACAAAATAAACAGTGGCTGTTACGGGGAGGTGTTCACTCACCATAGCCACTGAGCAGGGGAAGAAGGGCCTCCACCATCATTCCAAAAGAGTAACAGTCTCGGGAGTGAGCATGTTTATCCGGAAGGATTTTAAAGCCCTCCACCTGCCAACAACATATTCCTTGAATAATTGTGTAAAAGGCGTAGATTATTCTTTGTCATCCTGACATTCAACAAGCTTACCTGCTCTTCAGGGGGAACGCAGCTCACCTCTCTTGCATTTTTAATGCTTGTGAGAAACTGTAGAGATATACCAATTTAAAACATGACAAACTAACTTTGAATAAATCTTGAAATGTCAAGAATTATAAAATCTACCAAGAACACACTTTGCTTGCTCTGCCATGCCTTCATTTTCTCTCTTACCTCAGGAGTTGCTTCAGAGAACTTGCAAACAGTCTCCATTCCTCCCAGTTTCCAATGACCATCTTCGCTGACGAATACAGATGAAATACAGACATTGTTGTGACTTGATTTACCCTGGTGAACAAGAGAGAACAGTTCAAAAGATTTGCACACAAAAAGACAAAAAGACAAAAAAACTAGCAATTTCAAGAGAGCGTTTGGTTCACCCTTTCGTGGAGAAAAACAAGCGCCTGTAGGAGGTCATAGATGCCTGCACAGATTTCCTCAGGGGGCAGACTTTCCAGCAACAGCTCCAGGGGCTGCACATGCTCTGTTACCAGGTGGATCCCACCGTCCTGCACTGAGCAGGAAAGGAAGCGCAGCAGACACGGATGCCTCAGTGTCTTTAGGTGCTGCAGGAAATGAAACGACAATTAAAGAAATGTTTACGAGTACACAATTGTTTATGTTCTGTAAATCTGACTTATATTTTTATATACCAGTAATATTGAACAAAAGCTAGTGAAATGAAAACATACAAACATTTTTACAGGCTTTGGATTTATGGTAGTGCACAGTCTAATCAAAGCAGTCAATGTGAAGACACACAAGGTTGCAGCTGAGTCATTTCATTTGTAAATATAAGAAAATGTTCACCTGAGGCTGACAATGCAGTTTGTCAAATGTGCTTACAATGCTCAGTAGATTTGTATGTGGCTGACAACACAACAAAAACAGTGGAGGATGTAAGATATTCTCCATATTAAACATTTCTTAGAGGCTTATACTGAAAGCACTACCAGCAATGACGAGACATGGATTTCTGAATTACCTATATCCACAGCTTGTGTAAAGGAGTGCCATAACTTGTGTGAAACAGCCTGGCAAATAAGACATCAAAGGCTCACACACTACCTACAAAATCATCCATCACACTGATCGATACTCATTTCACAGAAAAAGCTGAAGAATTTGGACTGTATTTTTGTGAGGTACACTTCTTTGTGGTAGCTTTACCTTTCACAGATAACCATCACAAAGTGCTTTAAGTATAGTGCTTTTGGAAGTTAAAAACAGGAATAAAATCTGTGAAAATATTAGTATGTGTTGTAATAAAAACAAGGGAGTAACAGCTAAAACACAAAGGAGCAAAAACATTCATATACAAAAAATAATAAATACAACTGATCAGCTACAGATCAAAGAAAGGAGTGTGTGAGAAAAAAATGTTTTCAGCTGCCTCATTAGTTTCACAGGACTGAAGAGATCCCAGCTGTGGAGCAAAGAGCAGCTTTGGTGTGACCATGGGTCACCATGGGTTTTGTAAGACCTCAAGTAACTATTCATGACCAGACCTGACAGCTCTTTCTGGAGCATAAAGGTGATGGAGGTCAGCAATATACCAAAGTGTTTGACCATGCAAAGTCTTAAAAGTTAGCACCAGTATTTTAAAATGAACAGGAGAGTGACTGGGAGACAGTGAAGAGCGGATAAGACAGGGGCGATGTGGGAGCAGCTGCAGTTTGGCCTGTTTGAAGGTGACTTGAACAGGTAAAAAGGGCAATACAATATTCTAAACAAGAGGAAGTAAAATATCATAAAATCACCTGCAATTTCACTTTAACTCCCAAACATTTTAACTGACTTATGTTATGCAAATGCAACAACAAGAATAAGTTTGCTGGTTGACACAGCTGACTAGTGACAGAGACTAGTCAAAGATACACCTAGATAATGACGGCAGGGTTTACCACGAGCACTTGGAGTCTATATGAAGTCAATATGCTGATTAATGGATGATATCCATTTTGGGGTGGGGGAACAATGTGACCTTCTGTTTTGCTTGAACCTAGTTTTTAGACATCCACATTTGCAAAGAGTCTCTTAAAATTGGTAGTTTGCTGCTCTCGCCTTGTTTGAATTAGTAATATAATTGAATGTTGTCAGCATATAATTGATATGACATCCTAAAACAGCTAATTATCAACAGAGAGAGAGAGAGAGAGAGAGAGAGAGAACAAAGAAAGCAAGAAAAGTGTTGGACTCAGGACAGAACCCTGTGGAACACCACTAGACAGAGGGGCGTTGTGGACATTAACTGGCCCACTAAAACAGACAGTGAAGAATGAGAACAGTGTCATAAGCAGAGCTGAGGTCAAGAAGCAGTAGCAATGAGCATTTCCCATCATTTTCCACCATCAAAATGTCACTATTGATTTTATTCAGAGCCGATTCTGTTGAATACAGGTTACAGAAGACAGACTGGAATGGCTCGTACATGCCATGTACTTCGAGAGCAGCTGTGAGCTGTGTGGCAAAGACCTCTTCCAGCATTTTAGAGATGAAGGGCAGTTTGGAGATATGTCTATAATTGGTTGATAGGGAGAGGTCAAGATTATTTTTTTTTCAGGAGAGGCTGGATTATAGCATGTTTGAAAAGAGTAGAGACAGAAAGGGGGAGATTTATGATGTTGACAACGGTGGGACTAATTTTAGAAATATTACAAAACAAGGATGGAGGGATAAAATCAAAACGACCAAATAAGGGCTTCATTGCAACTAACCTGTAACGGTTACAGGTTATTGTAACCTCTTCTAAGGAAACAGAGGAAAATGAGTTTAAAATCGAGATGTGAGAGCAAAGCAGAAAGATGGTGATATGACTGGTGGGGGGGGTATATTGGCTCTGGTTCCACTGAATTTATCAACAAAACATTTTACAAAATTAGTGCAGTCAGTGTGAGAGAAAACAGGAGCCTGTGGATTAGTAGGACAGATTACATTTATGTTATCAAAAAGAACTTTTAGTTTGTTTTGTTGACTGATATGAGGTTGGGAAAGTATGCTTTTCTTGCAACCCTAATCATTGCAATGAATTCCAATAACAATTCTTCAAGATGCAGTCGATGGACCTGTAGTTTTGTGGATTGCCATAAACGCTCTACCTTCAAACACTTATGCCAGAGACAGCAAACTAACTCAAGGTGAGGACTTCACTTTTTTTTTTTTAATATGAGAGAAGCAACTGTATCTAGAACAAACACTTGCTGTGAAAAAGCTGTCACCAGGGCTGGCACATCATCACAGTCTGATTGACCATGTTCGTCACATAATGCATGGAATTTTTCATCTGTGTGTTCATTAATGATGCACCTAGAGTGAGATATGGAGTTGTGTGGTAGAAGATCTAGAAAACAAGAAACTAATAATAGGACACATTTATGATCACTGACTAGGGAATCCTCAAGGCCGTTGTTGGTCCAAATGTAAAAACCAAGCCAAAAAATGTCCAGCTTTATGTGTGGGCCCAGAGACACATTTTCTCTGGGATACTCCAGTTGTCTTCATTTGAAAAACAAATTAACTGAATGCTGACTGGTGACTTAAAATTGTCACTCAAAGATTTGACTGCAATGGCACAGACTCACGGCATGTCCTGGGCATTCCCTTCCTTCCAATCAGAGTAAGCTGCATCTATCAGAGCAACCTCCAACTCTTAACAGATAAAACAGTTTAGATTCTACAGTGTAGAATACAGATGGATTCTGAAGTGATAAACGTTCATACAGCTGCGTAACATTATGTCTCTACCCATCTCGGGTACATGAGAGCCAAGTGTTTAGTTTTCATCTATGAGTATATGTACTATTACAGTTTCAGTGAGACCCAGTTTAATGCTATATTTGTGCAAACGTGTGCATTCAGGCACATACGACCGATCAATACTATTTCAATGAGAAGCAGAAGCGGGGTGCAGTTTTACACTAAATACCTTCGCAGCTTTGCTGACTTTGTCTTCATTGCCTCGCTTGTGAACAAACACTGAAGCGGGCTTTCCATCTTGGAGCACAGCCGAGTGCATGGTGAGTCCAGAGGGCAGAGTTAAGAGCGGCTCCTCCAGGGTACAGCTCCGCAGCGCGCTGCTCTCCGCACCCATGGCCACTCGCCTTTCTGAACCAGCAGGTTGATGCGGGGACGGAATAAAAAACACGAGAGACTTGACGTGGATTATATGCCAGTGGATACACGCACTTCCAACGTCGCCGACACGCTTACCTGCTTCGCAGAGTCGGTCACCGATCGAGCTAATGTTGTTAGCTGCCGCGCTGTGTAACCTCGTCGCTACGTTAACCAGCCTGTCATCGTAACGCGCCTCTGGAACTTTTAGTTCTGCGAGCAAACATGCTAATTGCAGTGGGCCTGTATTTTAAGTATGTGATTAATAAAAAGCTACCATGCCGTAACAAAAGCGTGACAATTTCTCCGGCCAAACCACCAAAGTTAACGTGCAGTGGCTGATACGCTGCTGTAAACACGGACGCTTCCGGATGAGGACGGAACCAAACAGGACGGGGCATTTCAACAATGAAACAAATGGAAGGACTCAGCGGAGCTTCGTCAAGAATAGCACTGAAAGCTCATAATTTAAACAATGTAGTTATTTTATGAACATGAAATGTATTTACCGTTGGAAAACACGGCAAATATAGAGATGGCGATTGTGTTTTTTCGTTCATGTTAATCGACAGACCCCTGCTTTGAAAAACAATGGTCGCGACCAAAGTGGTGCGAGATAACGCAGGTATCCGCGGAGAGGTGACTGCCATATGTTGGCCAAAAACAGGACTTGAACTCTATTTTTGGGAAAAAATTCGTTTCACTGCAACCAAATCTGAAAGCTGTGAATAGAATAAGTTGTACTCCCACTAGCATGCTTCGTTTCCCCTATATTCTCGTGTGTGTGTGTGTGTGTGTGTGTGTGTGTGTGTGTGTGTGTGTGTGTGTGTGTGTGTGTGTGTGTGTGTGCGCGCGCGCGCCAAGCCCCTAAATCAAACAGTATTTGTTCTCTCATCCTCTCTCCCTTCCTTTTCACCTTCTACACGTCGGACTTCACACATAGCTCTAAAAACTGCCACATCCAGAAGTTCTCCAACAACACAGCCATCTCTGGATGTGTATCTGAGGCCCTGTCCACACGGAGCCAAAACGGTCATAATTTACAAAACGAATTGCATAAAGACGGAGTCAGCCACAAAAAAAAAAAAGAAAGAAAGCGTCCACATTAGTGAACTGAAGACGCATGTAAACGCTGTAATACATAACCACGCCCATTGGCGGCGCTGCAGTGCAGTAATAGTTGGGTAGTGCGCATGCATATAAAATTGCGTTGTATTCATGTTGTATTGCAAACAAACGCAAAGACGGCGACCTCCGGAGCGAAAGTTAAGGAAAGTTTGGTGTGGACGGACGACGAGGTACTATTATTATTTTGCACAGATATTTAAAAGACATTTTGAAGCGCCATTGTTGTTGTGGTTCTGTCGGACTTCCGCGCATGCGTCCTGTTGTAGAAGCCGGGCGATGGCGCAATCATCTCAATAAATATGTGCGGCAAAGGCGTAACAGCTGAGACGTCTCAGGCGCGTCTTCAGATTTTTCCACTCTGGGACCCGGCTTCAGACTTTGTCGTTTTCAGAGCCCTGTGACGCTGGCTCCGTGTGGACGATGGTTGACTTAGTACAAATATTTGTGCGGATTTGTCTGAGCTTGGCTCCGTGTAGACAGGGCCTGAGGGGAGCAAACAAGAATACAGGTCTATTATCAAAAACTTTGTCAGCTGGTGTGAGATCAATCAGCTTGAGCTGAATTCCAGCAAGACACACAAAATGATGATAGACTTCCAGAGGAAAACCACACTCCAGTGAACATTCTGGATTCAGTGAACATTCTGGCTACAGTTACATGATGCTTTAATTTCGGAATTAGCTTTTTCAGAATTAAGTTAATCGGAATTAAAAATGTTGTCCTTCGTGTTTACATGGGGAAAGCAAAGGATTAAATCCGCTTTCACGGTGGGGGTTAACAGCTCTGCTCCCCACTTCACCCGACGCGACAGGAGGTCAGATGACATAACAACAAAGTCGATCACGGACCTCCATCCGTGTCCTGGTGTCAAGGGCACTTATGGACACCCCTGTGCTTGAACATGGTGTTTGTTACAGACAAGCTGTGAATAGCATAGAAATCATGTTCATATATTGTACTCTCAAGTCCCTTATTTTCTTACAAAGCAGGGAAAGCCACTCTGCTCTGCTGATCCCAATATTCTGTACTTGCGGTGCAAGTGATGCTGCAGTGATATGCCAACCACAACTGCACTTCAGCATTCAGGACCCACCAATAATTTTCTTTTCTTAATTTTTTGCCAGGTCAGTCCTGCTGAGACAAAATTATCGCTTTTCTAAGAGAAGCCTGGCCAAGACAGCAGCATAAAATATTAAAGGTGCTGTAGGCAGGATTTTGCTAGTCAATGCTAATTTTTCTGTGTTTTCTTTTAATTAAATGTTAGAGTATCCATTGATAATCCTTTAGGAGTGTAGCATAATTGCACTACTGCGAGGGCGCAGCGTTTCCATCTGTCTCTGTTCTGAGCTGAAAAGGAAACTCGACAGCTCCAGGTATCTTTGACCAATCAGAGAGTCCCTGAGGCTCTAACCTTGATTGGTCGAGGGGCGTTCGTCGCACGTTCTTGTGGGAGGGGCTTAACTTGCGTAAGGGCGTGATGTCAGAGAAAACAGGACAGGATTGGCTGTGCTGGGTTTCAAATTGCCATCTTAGATGGGTCAAATCGCCATCTTGCTTAGGTAAACCTAAGCAAGATGGCGGAGATGCGGAATCCTGCCTACAGCACCTTTAAGTTTCAAGTATCACAATGAACAATGCAGAGTTTTCCTATACTCAAGATTAGTAGTATTTCAGTGCTGTAGTCTGTGAAGACATGTGAGCCATCCACATCATGCTGATTACATTGCGTATCTTCAAGGGCAACTGAACACCATCCATCTTCTACTACTTATCTGGGGTGGGGTCGCAGGGACAACTGAACTCGCTTATGGCACTAAAGACCTATCAAAAACCTTCACCTCTTGTTGAAGTAAATTCACAAGTTCCAGTGTGAACTCATGAAGGTTCTCAAAGAAGAAGTGAAAAGTGTTTTTCAGAGTAAAAAGCTCTTCCAATGAACAATGAAACAACTGAGCAAGAACATATAAACACTTGTATGCTCTACACTGTTATTGTCCAAGTGAAGAAAATCTAAACAATATTTATCACTATTGAGAAAATATTTCTGACCGTGTAACAAATACAAACAATGCTTATGTGTTATCCCAGAATCTAATGCACTCAATCAAACACAACACATTAAAAAATCAACATATATCAGTCTTTCATTTTTGAGATGTAGAAAAAAATATTTAAGCTTCTGACACACCTTTCTGTTAATATGCAATTTTGGAGACAATTTGTGTTGATTCGCCTGAAGAAGTTATTTTCCTATGTAGTGTTGTTGAGTTTAGTTTAGACCGTGTCTAACAAATGTTTTTCATTATACCTTTTACTGATACATATGTTTATACATCATCAATTAAAATCTAAATTTCAATACAGAAGTAAATATTGAAATAATCAAATTCATCATCAGTTGTCATCTCCTTTGCTGCCTTTCTCCTTACACATAATGGCTGCTGAGCTTTAATCTACCACAAAACAGATAGCGTAGCTGTTTCACCAGTTTCACCTGTTTCAACTTTGGGGAGGAAGTAATACTGTCTTAGATGAAAACAAATCCTCCAAAGGGGAAATGACGTCTTTGACCAGATGTGACACGAGGCGTGTTTCCTCAGTTACTAACTACCAGAAAGTATCACACACAGTAGGTTATGCACTGAGAGGAATCAGCATGGATGAGCTCGGTAAGACAAATTCCTCTCATGTTTTACATTGCTGATCACTATCAAGTGGATTAATTTCCTATAAAAACTGAAATAATTAAAGGAATCATAATTATTTCAACTGATTCCCCATGCTATATTTTCTGTAGCTCATTTACCTCGTATGCACCAGATTGTTTCTTCATTAAGTGTTGTAATATACAGTAAATCTTTTTTTTTTTTTAATTATTTAGCTTTGTTGTCATATCTCTCATAACTCATATTAAGCCAAAATCCCAACTGATATTTTTTGGTGGGGGTAAAAAAAAAAGTGATTTCTGAATTAATAAAATACAGTATAATTTAACTAAGTTTTTTTTTGCCTGCAATCCTCGTATAACCAATCCGGAAAATCCTGAATGAATTAGCAAAAAAATAACCACAATTATGACTGAACATTTCAAAATGGCTTCAGACTGAACTGTTTAAAAATGTTTTGCAAAAGTCATGTCGTGTATCTCTTCTTAATTTACTTCGTTTCACCCAGGATGTGTGAGTTAACACTGTGAAGGAGAGAGTCATACCTATTGCCAGTTTCTTGCAACATTGCAGAAAGTTTCACTTCTGCAGCCGATTATATCATAACTTCCTGAGGAAGTAGAGTTGCATGAAGAAACCTTTCTCCTGATGTGCACTGCAAGGTGCAATCGGCCTCACTTTCTAGAAAACACTTCTGTCGATACAATTGATACATCTGCTCAGATAGGAAAACACGGTCAAATAACAAACATGATGAAAAAATAGCATGTTTTGGTGCTGTATGCTGTTCTGATTGAATGCATGGCCACATGTGTATTCTTGTAAGATTTTAAGATTGACAGCCTATATTCTGCCACAGATTCGCTGTTAGAGGAACTGTCCTTGACTTTGGTGGGTACAGACAATGTGCATGGGAGCGGCACTGCTGCTACAGAGGTAATAAAGCCACTGATTTTACAAGATTGTAACATCATATTTTAACTTAAAATGTATTCAAAGCCAAGCCTGCAATTCAACATGAGCTACTAAAAATAAAAAGACTACATCTGGATTTTGGAAATAAAATCACATGTTCAAATATGTTCTTGCTGATTCCCTCACACTGTATTCTGGTGAACTTCACAGAGACCAGGTACAGATGGTCAAAACAGAAAAGGAGGGAGCACAGTCTCTTCAGATGTCTACAGGTAAAAACCAAAGTTTGAGAATTGTGATAACCTTAATTTAAAGAGTCATTGTGAAATTCCTGTAGGTGAAAACTTCAGTGATGTACAATATCACAGTAATAGTCTTAAGAAATGACAGAAACATGTGCCGTTCTCAAATGTAAAGAGGTAACAATACATTATGCAAATATACATTTAAATTTTATTAAATCTCTGCCATTTCAAAATTATGCAATCTTTTCCACTGCGTCCTGATGCAAAATACAGTAACATGTCCATGTCCACTAAGTTGAACATTCAAAATGAGAACAAATGAGTTAATTTTGTAATTTTTTTCAGGCAGATTGCTGTGAGATCTGAAATCATGTGTCTTGTAGTATTTCACTTTCTGATGCTCATACAATACCAAAACACTGCTGCAGCTAGACATTTTGGCACATTTTGGACCCCTCGTTAAAAAAACTCCCCAATAACTGTAATTGGAAAAATCAAGGCAACATCCTCTGTCCATTTCCCCCCTCAACTTGGCAATAATATTGGCTATATCAAATTTTGTTTTATTCAGCAAACAATTAACAAGACTTTCCTTTTGAAACAAAATTTCATGAGACAGCATTTTTTTTCCAGTTTTTCTTTTAAAAATGCAAACCATATGATGAATTTATAATTAGACCCACTCTCTTTAGTGATCTGTCACCTCCAGTGGCAGCTTGCCAAACGCCGGACTCACCAACTCTGGAACTGGAATCCATCCTGGAAGATATGATGAGTCTTGGACAGGAGGTCAGTAGCAACGTCTGTAAATGCTTTATCTCTTCGAAGCTTGCAGCCCAAAGAGGTTTAATATATGTATATACGCATTATCCCCAGGCATTAGAGGACAAGTTACAATTGCTTATGGGCCTGTCAACAGTGACACTGACAAAAGCAGACATCTGGTTATCAGTTTGGTTAACCCCTTAACCACCACTGCAGCCCAAGAAGAGGATGCAAGTAGTTTAAATTGGAAATGAAATTAATCAGGTTCAACACTAGAGGGCGCCACTGTATTAAATTGGGTTCAAACCTGAAGTTTCCAACTTGAGGCTCATCAAGGACTTTTGGTGGTGGGACTGCTGAGAAGCATTAATCTGTAAATTCATATTTAATAACGAATCTTCTGAAAGCAACCTATATGTCAGCTTTTCTTCTTCGGTTTTTTTTATTTTTTAGGACCCAGCATCTTCAGCAACACCCCCACCACTGACACAGAAGCAGTCTGTGAAAAGAAAAGAAGACAGAGGCCAGGGCAACGAGGAAGGCAGCAACTCACATACAAAAGCCTCAAACCAGAGAAAAACAACAGACACAATAGATGATCTGCTCGGAGGCCTGAGCTCTGACTTGGAAAAAATCGGTGTACGGACCACAACTAAGGGCAACTGTGCCTCCTGCAACAAATGCATTGTGGGAAAGGTGTGATTTGCTTCCTGATGCCAAACTGCAAAAAATTAATTAAGATAAGAATGAGCTCACTGATATCTTGTTTCTCCAGATGATCACAGCTTTGGGTGAAGTGTGGCACCCGGAGCACTTTGTGTGTGTGGTGTGTAAGCTGGAGCTGAGCACCACAGGCTTCTTTGAGAGAGACGGACAGCCATACTGTGACAAAGACTACCACGAGCTCTTCTCTCCACGCTGTGCTTACTGCAAGGGGGTCATTCTGCAGGTAAGGAGGAGCAGCTCTGACTTCAAATTACGAGTAGATGTTTAGGCTGCGCTGTCAAGAGACAAAATATAACATCTGATCTGGAAAAAAAATGAAGCAAAAAGCAACCCCCCCCCCCAACAAGGGAAAAAAGGCTTTTAAAACATGCAAAACTCCAGTTGGTAAGTGTTTGTTCTTGTTCAATTATTGCTCTGCATTTTAATTCATTACATAATTGGTTCTGTCAGAAATTACACCCATTAATTTTCAGAAGAATCTTTTGAGGACTGGATGTTGACATACAGTTGCATGCAGTTGATTTTTCCTTCAAAATTTCACATGTCATGTCATTAAATGAAATAGTACACCATATTGGGGTTGTGAATACTGAGCAGACAGCATACTGCAGACCAAAGTAATTAATCAGAGACTGTGCAGCTGAATTTTTTTTTTGTGGCTCACAGTCCACATTTGTGTTTCCTCACATTTGAAAATGAGATGAAATAAACATTACTACTCCTCAGGAAGAAACACAGTTGCGATGTAATAAATCTGTCTGGTTCACCAGAATATCCTGACAGCCTTGGACCAGACCTGGCATCCAGAACATTTCTTCTGTGCACACTGTGGACACCTGTTTGGAGCAGAAGGTGAGGGTGGTCGTACCCATTTTCTCCTCTTCAATGGAACAACAGCTTCAGCATACTGCTCACTATCTCCAATGTGTCTTAGGTTTCCTGGAGAAGGATGGGAAACCGTATTGTTGCAAGGACTTCTATCACCTCTTTGCCCCTAAATGCACCGGCTGTGGGGAGCCTGTGAGGGAGAACTACCTGACTGCCGCTAATGGCACCTGGCATCCAGAGTGCTTCGTCTGTGCTGTGAGCTTCTTTAGCTTAGACCACACACACACACACACACACACACACACACACACACACACACACACACACACACACACACACACACACACACACACACACGCAATGTTTTGGCACACAAACAATCCCCAGAATAAATGAGCATGATACCCACACATTTGCTTTATTTGAAACATTTTGACCACAAGGTCAATGAAAGCCATATGCTAGATGAGTAGTTGGTGGTTGAAATGATGCAGATGAATCAAAGAAACCGTTTTCGTCTGTGTCGGTATCCATTACAGTTACCCACTTCTGTGTGTAGCATCTGGACAAAAGCAGCTCAGTGTGTAGCTGTACTGCTTCGCTCAGCTTTGAGCAGTTCTCACATATAGTCTCAGTAGAAATGGCATAATTATTATATTAATAGCTGTTTTTATGATGTCCTTTAACCAGAATATAAAACATGGGAAATATGCTGTCCATCCCCATCAGTCAAAATCACTGCTAAAAACTCCTCATAAAACAGAGAACTCACACAACCATGATTATCTAAGCCCGTCACCACTAGCAGCACGCATTTAGGTGCATAACCTAAACATTTTTTCAACAAAGCAGAAATCAATTATGAGCAAGGTCAATTTTACCTCCCCTCTAAAGGCTGAACTCTATTTGTAGTGGGTATGGGGTCAGGCACTTCATAAGCAGGAAGAAGTGGGTGCTCAACAAATGTTTGATGTGATTTTTTTTTTTTTAAATCAACCCACCACAAAAAATATATAACTCCCTTCACACAATTAAGGACCTTTGGCCTCAAAGCCATTTGCAGTTAACTGTTCTCCAGCTTGTTTCCGTCAACAGTAGAGAGATTTTCTGAGAACCGAGGCTCTTCTGTTAACCCCTTTGTTAAAGATGTATGCAAAGTTTTTTCCTCAAAATGTGACTCTGAGTCATAAAAGAAAAGCCTATAGACCGCCATCAGTTCATTATTCATCTTCCCTTACATAATCATACAAATATAATGTTTTGCTTAAAAAAAACAAAAAAAAAAAAAAACAAAACAAAAAAACAAGCAAAAACCAAACACAACAAAATAAACGCCAGCATTACTGAATAAAATAGACCTCTACCAATTACTGCTGGGACTTGTTGACTCCATCAGCCATGAAAATAGGGCATGGTTCAGTGCAGGTGTTTTGAGGTTTTCTAGTTGTGCATGCTTACTCACTGACATACTGACATGTGGCACAAAACTGGAGCAGAGCTGCAGGTGATGTTAAAAGTTACACCTGTGCTTTCACCACTGCAGCATGTCACATTAATTTGTATGCCAAACAAAACATTTTTCATCAAATTCAAGGCCGTACACAACATGATTTTAGAACATTTAGTTTCCGTGTATGCCATCACAGTATTAATGCAACCATATGACAGCTGCAATTGTCAGTACTCAGTACAGTGTATTGATGGTTAGCACCATGTGGCATTGGATTACTGTCACTATATAATTAAGTTATCATTTAATCTACAGTGCTACAGGTGACTGGACCAAACATTTCAGTTCAATGATTAGATGTTATTCACAACTCTTTATTTTAATGTGATAAAAGAGCGCAAGAGAGAGAGAGCGAGAGAGAGACTCTCATTTTAGCACAAGTTGGACCTCTTTCTGCATATAATTCGTGTCTGTTTTCTGTCTTCTCTATTCTCGTACACCACTCTCACAGACGTCTTTTGTGTTCATACCTTCAGGACTGTCTGCAGCCTTTCACTGACGGCTGTTTTATGGAGCTGGCAGGTCGACCCCTCTGCTCGCTGCACTTCCACTCCAGGCAGGGCACTCTCTGTGGCGGCTGCAGCAAGCCAATCACAGGGCGCTGCATATCTGCGCTTAACCGCAAGTTTCATCCCGAACACTTCGTGTGCGCTTTCTGTCTGCGGCAACTCAGCCAAGGCATCTTCAAGGAGCAGCAAGGAAAGCCATATTGTTCAACCTGTTTCAGCAAGCTCTTTGTGTGACACTTTTTCATCAAGTGAATGACAGGATGCAGTCAAAATTATTCAAATACTGCATTACTGTATGGTTTTCGGGCTATAATTACCATCACAATTGTCTAAATATCAATACTATATATGCATGAGACAATTGTGCTTCGCTATTCTGTGAACTCAATGTATATGTGATGAAAAGCATGTAAGAAAGACAGAGGTATAACATGTTATTAGTAATATATGGAAACATCAAAGTAAAGTCTTAGCACAGGAAAAATAATTGGATGGTTGTAAAACTACATTTCCTATGATAAATGGTTTGCAGAAAGTTTTTACACGTGTGAACTTTGGATGTTTCTAAAAGGTGTGCTGCTGACACTTGCTCGACATTTTATGAGATTTCATACATCATGATCACATAAAATGTATAAATGGAGAAAGAAAAACAGAAATTCTTTTTCATGCATGGTTTCCATTAAGCTATCCTCAGTTTGCCGTGAGACTTGGCAGTTCAGAGATACTCTCTCACAGCATGGAGCAGTTTGTCAGGCAGCTTGTCTATGTGGTCTGATAGCTTGTATTGGCAGTGGCTGGCATGGAATCGGCATGCCAGCCCAAGTTTCCTCTTACTCTGGCTGACCACTTGGCCCCTGGCACGAACAAACGTCAGACAAACTCTTTACTCTTTACACAGGCCCCTTTATGGTGGTATAGGGAAGATTAATGAAGGCAGTCAGGTAAACAAAGGTAGTTTCAAAAGGAGCTCCTTCACGTCACTGAATCTCTTCAGAGACTCACTGACTGTTGAGGGATGAGAGAACTATAACTGTGGTTTTGTTGTAGAAGACAAAAAATATTTAGTAAATTTATCTTGTGTGGTCTGCCTCTCTTCACTTTACGCTACGACATGAATGCGATGTGTGCAACACAGTATAGTTCTAATGATGGGAAAATGTATTAAATGGAAATGTGACATTTTGTTCTGAGTTCTGCAAAATGAAATAGCTAAAAGTCATTCATTGCATTAACTCAGGCAAAGTTTCCTAAATATAATTAAATGCAGCATGAATTTTAATTCAGTATGGTTCCTTTCTTGGAGATTGAAATGCATACATAAACCCTGACATTTTTTTTTTAAAAGGACCTTTTTTCCTTTTTGTACATCTTGAACAGTATGTCATTTTATAAAAACAAGACAAACACCGAAAACAATTATTGCCAAAAAACAAGGACAAAAACATTAAGGCATCTTGACATTGAATTTATTCATTCATTTTCCCAGCCGCTTGTCCGTTTCAGGGTCGCTGGGGGCTGGAGCCAGTCCCAGCTTCATATGGGTGACTTCGGGGTACACCCTGGACAGTTCGCCACTGTTGCAGGACTGAAATTGAGTTTTGAAAGTGACAATAAATTTCTTATTATACTGTGTAACTTCTGTCAAACAGTGAGCTTAATAACAATTTTAAAAATGTCAAAAGTATGAAGTGTCTTCTATCATCATTTATTCTTGCTAATTTGAGCATTTTATCTTTGTATATTGGCTTCTTTTTGAGGGGTCTCTAAACAGCTTTCTTCGTTCCTTCTTAAGTCAACCTCTTAGGTTTGCTGAGTGAAGTTAGTGTGTGAGTGGGAAAGGAGGTGGACATTAATCATCCTGTCAACACGGCCATGCCAGGCCTCTCTGGCCTCTGCTGACTGTGGACCTTGCATCACTGAACAAGTGTGAACGTATCATGTTCAGTCAAATTTAAAATCCATGATCATGAAGTGCTTGTTGATCTGACAGATGTGAGCCCAGACTTCCTCTGAACTGAAATACTTATGATAATATATGAAATAATGATAAATAAATAATAGATAAACACATGGGAGAGACCTGAAAGTTGTATGTGCACCAGTATGACCACCATTTGCATCATGCAATCATGCAGTGCAACACATTTCCTCCTTATTTGATTAGGTTGAGAATAAATGGCCACAAAAATGGGCCTCAGGATATCGTGGCTCCATGCATTCAAAATAGCATCAATAAATTTCATCAGTCTTTGTTGTAGATAACAAAGCCTACCCATGCCGTGTACATATATATGTATATGTATATGTATATGTATATATTAGTGCTGTCAATTTTAATCGCGATTAATCCATTGAGGTCTGCCAATTGGGTCAAAGAAAAGAACTAGAGGATAATAGTGTTTTTCCTGACATTGGGACTGATTTATGAGGATTAGATTCTTCATTGCAATTAATCTCAACTTTAAAAAAGTTCATTGTTGACAGTTCTCCATGAATTAATCACGATTAATTGCGATCAATGCGATTAAAACTGACAGCACTAATATATATATATATATATATATATATATATGTGTGTGTGTGTGTGTGTGTGTGTGTGTGTGTGTGTATGTATACATGTATGTATATATATATATATATATATATATATATATATATATATATATATATTTATGTATGTATGTATATATATGTATGTATGTGTATATATATATACACACACACACACACACACACACACACACACACACACACACACACATTAGTATAAAAAAACCAAACAGTGTGAGTGTGTGGAGGGGTGAAAGTTCTCTCTGCTGCATAGTAAAAATGAGAAAACATGAAATGCGAGCAGGGGTCCTTTTAAAGGGGTGTTGAATAAAGGCCGGTCTGTGGAAAGCAAAGAGGGTCTAACTTAGGTGACATTTACAGCAGTGAAAGAGCGAACGGCAGGTCTGGAAGCAGACAGAGCCATGAGATGGCAGCCATAGCTCAAAGACGAATGGAAGGGGAGTGACGAATATATTGGGACACAGTCGACAGAAGAGCTGAGGGAGGCAAGGTGAGGAGACAGGGGTTGAGAAGTATAGTTGTAAGAGTTTCTCTTGTGTGATACTGAAACCAAACACTTATCTACCCTCTCGTAAAAAGCTGCGTCTGTTAGGCCACCCCTGATGGAGATGGGGAGACAGCCTGTCCACATCCTTTTAAGGCTCAATGTCAACATGAATCCCCGTGCCATTAAAGTCAGATGTTCGCATGAGCTTTGAACTATAACTGTCAGACTGGTTCATGGATCTGTATATTTGCTTGTTGACAAACAGACACACATCCATAGAGGCATCATGGGGATGTGGCTGTTGTTGTAGAGTTGGTCTGTCCTTTGTATGAAATTTTTAATAGCCCACAAAGATGTCTGACTAAACTTAGATGGCCTGTCAGAGTTCAACGCCAGTATGAAATATGGTTCAATGAGAGATTCTAAATGAAAGCATTTTAACCAGCAAAGGAAAAGTGACAGCTTGAACACCTCAGTAATTACTTCCACACAGAGAGAAGTGGGGCTGGAGCATGGCTCTACTTTTGTTGTATTTGCTTTGGCATTCAGTTGAAGCCGGGTGCAGGTATCACACCTGATTCATGACTTGCCTCTCTGTCCAAAAGGAACTTCTTGTTTTTCTTGGCTGAACGTCGAGTTCTCCTCGCTATCTCACACTTTTTTACACACCAGCTTGAAGGCATGCAAATCCACATGCACACATGTTAACCCAACAAACTTGTAAATACTATTTAGAGATTTTCTCTCCATGCCTTTTTGGATTTGATCTGCATAATCACAAACGCAGACATTAAAAAAACACAAACATGAATGGAAATAGTTGGGAATTAGCCATACATAAAGTATCTCAAAATCGCCCACTCATTCAGGCAATATTATCTTTGGGTTTTGTGAACATCGTGATACACAGATGAGAAAAACACATAGAGTGCAGTTTTTTTTTTTTTTTTTTTTTTTTTTTTTTTTTACGAGTTTGGTTTCAGCCTCTGTCGTTTATCTGTTTCAGTCGGCACAGACCTGCAAAACCAAGATCTTTTTGATTTTTGGTTGACAGAGTATATCTGTATGACCATCTGTGCACTGCTGATCTTTAGCCAGATCTTGAACCTGAGGTCTTTGTTTTTATGGGTTCAGTGCAGTCAGCATCTGAGGGTTACGTTGTGGGAGGTTTTCAAGACAATTTCAAAACACTTCTTCTCCTGCTTCTTTTCTACACATCGCTGTCTCATCTCTTTTACATCCAATGCCAAGTCACTCAGTTGGACCTCCATGCTCTGGAGGGAAAAACCCCATGGCAGACCGAATGAAAAACAGCACGGTACATTTTATCTTGATACTAATAACTGCAAAGACCAAACTGGCTGGGGTTATGAGAACGACTTATAAGACAGTGAGCTCCTTCTGTGTGCAAGCCTTTAGTGTCAAGAAGATCGATGGTTTCATTATGTTCCTTCATTGTGTCCATGTGTGGGTTTACAGTATAGAGTGCCAGTGTGGTACAGTCTGTGATAAGTTCAGGGAAACCTTGCAATTGATGGGACGCTTTGGGAAAATTAAGCTCTCACTGTAATTGTTAGAACATGTTTTGAAAGGCGGGAAAGCCTGCAATGATTTACTTGAGTTTCTTAGGGTGACAGGTTATTGGTTTAGAAATGGCGGCATGCAGATGGGATTCTCACAATGGTTTAGCCTGGGTTTCAGATCAAATAGTGAAACCGGAGTTGTTCAAGTTAGGATCTTCAGTTCTGCCCTTTTTGGTTTTATTTGACTTAGACTTAGGAACAGCAGACCTTGGCTCGGACTAAACGGCAAAGATGAGGTTTTGACAAGAGGCCTGGTACTGGGGCAGGTCCAGTTGGGCGTATGGCTTTGATCCAAGTCCGCCACCTCTGTGGTGGCCACAGCATGAATCATTATAAGATTTGTTTTAAAGAGAGGTGGGTAACCACAGAACAGCCCTGTTACCCGAGAGCTGAATGTTCCGTTGGATTTGGATGAGCTCAAGGAGGTTTGTTGAGAACTGGAAGCGTGACGATCAGCAGGTCAGGGTCAGACTGTTCAGAGATGTTAGTCTTTCCAGGGATGGCCATGGCTCCTATACAGTCATGGAAATAAACCGAGAGACTTTTAAGAAGCACAGACTGACACATGTGCTGAGGTCTGCTGTTGTACAGTTGTGGATTAAATATTGACATGCGATCACACTCAAAAAAATAATTTCACATCAGCAGCCTCTGTGCAAATTTAAAGCTATTCAATTTGAGGGTGTCTATTTCCAGCTCATCACTTCAATGTGTTTAAATCAATTTATTTAAATTTGTCCAACAAAATTCAAGTCTATTGATTGGAAGATGCATTAGCTGTTCACTCCAAACATTTAGGTTGGAATAGTGTGCTTTCTAATCATTAATCCCGTAGTACTTTCTGTGACACCTTGTTCCCACTGAACCCATTAAGATGCAATCATAGGGTCTTGTCTGAACCCAAACCTCGCCCACAGCTCTGTGATGATGGAGCTGGAGTTACTCTTTAGCATAAAAATGATTTAGTGTGGAGTAATTCAAAACCACCACATTGCTTTCATCATGAAGATTGCATCTTCATTTTAAAAATCCTGCAATAGTCATTCCATTTCCATTTATCTGTGAAAGCAGTGAGGCCTTTTGTAGAGAGAACATCCTGTTCTCACAACAAATGACTGCATCTTTTACAACCTTTTAAAACATATAATAAATTAATTTAATAGAATTCCCTCACAATGCAGCAAGATAGGATAATCAAGTGATTTTTTTCTAATGGAAAAGTTCGTATTGTTACCTTAACATGAGCTATAACGTGTAAAAAAAATGGAAAAGTGAGAAAAAAGACAAATAAAAACATACTGATGGAAAAGTGTGTTTGATTTACAACACTGTATTTTATCTTTCACATACATTATGTTTCATGTGGTAACATTTTTTGAGTCCGAGGAAATTCCAATCTAAACTGTTATGGAATCTCTGTTTCGTATTGCTCAGTTTGGATTTGATCGTGTGGTTTTCCTCAGGCACTTAAAACAGACAGCCATTTTTTTATTGTCTGTGTGTTCACCGAACTTTGTGATTACAGCTTATGTAAACTATATTAAACCTCAAAATCTATTTCAACAAATGCAGTGGAGCAATTGATTTCTAAAGTCTTTGGTTTGTGTCTTGTTATTTCAATATAAATGTTAAAACTACTTGATTTGAGAAAACACATAATTAATCAATTACCTGGGAGAAAAAAAATCATCTGTCTTCAGTACAACTTAATACAGTTTAAGGGATGGAACCAACATTTTACACTACAGACGGTGAATTGTGAAACATCTCTCAATTTTACATGTATTCCTTTGGACAGTGGAAGACAAATGAAGCAACCAGAGGACGCCTAACATCCACACAGAGAAGATACACATGGAAGTCCCACCAGCTGAGAATGGAAATTGGACTTATATGAAAAGTGTCATTGTAATTTATATGTACTAAGCTTCAGCTGTGATGGAAGCAAAGACAAATAGGTTCATAGGAAAAAGGTTTGGAATTTGGTTACCTTTTGAACTGCAGTTGAAAAATAAAAGAGATTACAAGATTGTGTTTGACATCAGCAAATCATAGAGGTTTTACCAAATTACCACTCTGCTGTTGTGTTAATGATAAACTAAAGCAGACATGCCGCTATCTTTCCACTTCACATCATATTTTGCTTCGGCTTTATGACTTTGACAGTGCTTCTTAGGTAAAATCTCAAGAAAGCAAATGATTTTTAAACATTTTTTCTTGCCTGATATCAGAAACTGGTTGCCTTTATTTCTTTCCCTCTCTTGCTCTCTTTCACACACACTGCAGTCACATAGCAACTAACAAAGCCAAGACAAACAGGAACCCAAGGATTACTCAGTCATTTTTATCAACATCTTCTTCACTTTTCTTTCTTCGAATGATGTCTGCCTTTGGAAATGTTTCCACGAAACAGTTGAGTCTCTGTCAGGGCTTACGGAGGAATTACAGCTCAAATTACTGACTCTGTGGCTCATTTACTCTCTGAATCCATGGTCTTCAAAACAAAAGTTACATGTGGACATGTCCAGTGATATGATAATAGCATGAAATGAGAACCACATTTCAAGGGAGAAACTCTTTCCAGTACCGCAGAAAGGCTTTTATCTGTTACGTTTGATGTCGCAACACATAGAAAACGAGAAAGGCAGGACCAGAGACAAAAGTAAAGATGTTTTCTGTATATGAGGGAGGAAGTCTGTGCGAGTAAAACAGGCAAATGCACCAGTGTGGGACCAAGAAGGATGAGATAATCAGCAATAATTTAGACAAACCAGAAATATTGAGAAATAAAAGATGGTAAGTTAGAGTCACGGTTCAATAAAAAATTTAGAAGAAGCAGATTATACTTGAGGTAAATTATATTCATTATCATCTTTACAGAGTTTTATAAAGAAAATACATGTAGGCTTTAGGGGGCACAACTCCACAAAGGAGTTGTGCTGTAGGGACAGAGGTAGATCCCTGACACCCCTTCTTACACCCCTCAGCATCCAGGGCCAGTCTGTTGAACAGGTTATGTTTTTTTTATATATATATCTGGCACATAGATTGACTCAACCTGTCATTTGTGGATCAGGCTGACTTTTTTTTAACAAAAGAGCAGAACAGTGTCTTCATCTTCTGACAAAACTGAGAACTTTTAAAGTCAAGTTAGCAGAGGCATTTTAATCCAGGTTAAATTATAGTTACTAGACATAACTACAGTTCTACTCCGTGTGGTGCATAGCCCACCTACGGCCTTCGCTATTGGTACCCTCCTTTGGCGCCAGCCAGTCAATGAGACAGATAAAAAAAAGTTGCTGTGGCAATCATGCCCGCGCGCTGGCACACGCCCCGCTCCGCTCCAAGAGGATATAATCCGAGCGGTTCCGTCAGCTCTCCTTTCTTCAGATCAGCCCAGGAGAAAACGGAAGCAGGCCAGCTGGTCTAGCAGGGAGGTGGGCACGCACAAACTCGTAGAACTGTAGTTACGTCTAGTAACTCTAATTTCTATTTTGTGTGGTGCTTAGCCCACCGACGGGCTTCGCTATTGGTATCCTACCAAGGCGGAGGCCGTAGGGATAAATGTACCCCCAGCTGGACCGGCTGACAAGATTGGTGCGGAAAAGGAAGCAGGCAGGCCGTATGCCCAGTACTGCTACACTAAACCCCCAAGACACTGATGTCAAGCATTCTTTCACCGAGGCGCTGACCACACACATATCCAAATAAAAACCGTGACACATCGTCAACGGAGCACACACACACCGGGCAGGACTCCCAGAGTCACACCGGCAGGTGGGCAGAACCCACGCCGCGGCCTGAATTCCCCCAGGGAAAAACAGCAGCCGGCCAGGTGAAAAACCAGTCCACTCAAGCGACAGGACTCCTGTCCCCGCTTAAAACCAACATGGCCACAAAATCTGCACACATATCCACAAGATAGGAGCACACGAAATTGGACGCAGAAGCCCAAGAAGTAGCCTGGCAGATGTCACCCACCGTGACACCTCTGCACAGAGCCGCTGAGGCGGCAACACCATGTGTGGAATGGGCACGGGCAGGCGGTTCCGTGCCTCATAAGCTACCATAAAAGTTCCACCAACCCAGTGGGCAAGGCGCTGGGAGGACAGCGGAGCTTCACGCTCCCTGGCTCCAAATCCCACAAACAGCTGGTCCGTAGTGTGGAAGCTAGTTGCACGCTCAATGTAACAACGCAGAGCCCTGACCGGACACAGCAACTGCAGCCGTGATTGTCCACTGACGAACCAGGCGAAGTGCAAAGTGCCCTGATCCAGATCACTCTCTAACGAAAATCCGAAGTGATAACCTTGGGATGAAAGGCTGGGTTGGGCCAGAGATGAACCAGCCCACCATCCTGACTGAAGGACATGCAGGAGGGGTGGACCGACAGGGCGCAGAGATCCCTGACCCTTTCGGAAGAAGCCAGAGCCAAAAGGAGGGCAGCCTTGAAGGAGAGAAAATGGAAGTTCGCCTGTTCCAAAGGCTCGAAGGGGGGCCCCCCCAGGACATCCAACATGGTGTAAAGGTCCCACGGGGGAACTACATGTCGATGGGGGAGCCTCAGCCTACACGCACCTCGCAGAAACTGTAGAAACTCCAGAACCCCGCCGATGGTGCAGGAGCCAGGGTCCAAACCATTCTCTGAGGATGTTCCACTGCAGGGATGCCACCAAACATGGTCCAGGTGCCATCAAGTTCTCCTCCACTCCATTGTGACCCTGTCGGAGGAGGGCGGGAGAAAGGCGCAGGAGAGGTACACGCAGCGCTCCCCGCCGGGAGGCTGACAGGCAGCGCGAGCAGGAGGGCATCATACATTGCCGTGGGGGCCAATCTGGGACGCTTGGGGACAGACGCAGCGTCATTAGGGGCGCTCCTCTTCTGTGTCTCATGAGCGATGTCAGCCGGGCCCGCCGCTGCCGCCGGAGTAGGAATGAGAGGACCCGCATCAAGCGCAATACGCTTTCGTGGCGTGAGCACGACGTGTGTGGACATACTTCACCAGCAAAAATAAAAATAAAGACATAGACAAATACAATGTTTCATCCTCCCAGTGTATTGACTACTCCACACACAGCAAACACTAAAATGTTCTGAGGATTATGAACACATGCAGATCTCTCTGTGCTCAGCCCAACAACATGAGAATCTTTCTTTCTTTCTGACTCAGGATCAGCACCATCAGTTCAAACTGTGGTCCTCTAGTAGTCCTACAGTCCAGCACCAGCACCAGGAGCCGGATTAGCAGTGTTAACACACATTTATATCATACTGTGGTGTACTCAATCTGCTGTGTAATTGTACTGCTGTAGTGAGGAGCGGCATTTTCTGTTTAGGTATGCCATGCACAATAGTTTTTAAGAGATCAGAGTGCGTTCATTCATTCCTCAGTGACAGAAGGCAACATGCAGTCTCCAATAAAAGACGCGTCAAACAGGCAAAGACTGCCTGTATAACGCAAGTAAATTTATAGTATTGTTCTGTGGGTGACAATATCCAACTGGCTTTCACTTAAAAGGCTCAACAACGTAATTAATCAGCATGACACTGAGTTAAAGATCCAAGGTGCCAACAGGATGTACCATATAAAAGTAATTGGTTCAAAGAGATTATATCTGGTGGCTTGAATGTGCTAATTGTCCAAATTTTGTAATATATCTACCACAGGCATATGTACCATATATGCTGGTTCTTGTACCCATTGTGTATTTTTTTTTAGTTACCACTGTATGCTCAAATTGTTGCAGAAAACATTACATGCACAGTATGTGAATTTGTGTATTAAAGTTGCTTAGAAGTCCAAGGGTATTATAGCTCCAGTTTGCCTTGCACTTGGACTTGAGCATCAGCGCATCAGAGCACAATCTGATAAAACTCATTCAGTGGTGCCAGGAGGAGTATTGAGGCTGTCACCACAGGCTTATTGATGTTGCAGTTGAACTACATTTTCAGCTTGATTTGCTAAAAGGTACACTTTCATCCTGTGAGGAATTTTCACACATTACACAACTCGTGATAAACATTTCACTTGTTTTCACCGTGATCCTTTGTCATATTCTTTGGCTTTATTCTTCTGACTAACTCCAGTTATTTGTAGTTAGTCAGAAGAAACTGGGAAACTGGGTGCTACTATATTCATGCCAGGGCTACACGACATGCACACGACCCTGTGGAATCATAGGCAGAGCTCCAGGCAACACCATAAATAAATCAAGAAATGAAAGAGAGAGGCAAAGTTGGTGTATTTTCTTTTTTCCCTCTTATACAGCAGATTACAGAATAAACTGTGACACATGTTCAGGATCAGCTGAAGACGCAAGAAAATTACTTCTCTGAGTCATTCCTAGGTGGACTGTTTGTGGACCTGTCTGTACACGTGTGTATACGTATGTTTGTGTATTCAGCCAGAAGGGCCATGCTGTTTAATGTGTTAACATGTGTGTGTGTTACAGTTGAACCACACAACCTATGCAGCATAATGTATTCCTCGTCAGTGGCTAAGCTTGTGTTTGTGTGTATTTTGTCATAGAGGCCACATTGTTTGACACGTTTCAGCTGCATGCACATGTATGGATGTGTGTAAAGATCAGCTTTTGTGTGTGTGTGTAGCATGGTAGCGTGGTAGCACAGCCTGCTTCTTGACAGGCTCCGGGCTTGTTGACAGCTCCACTGCTCCCTGTCAACCACCAGAACAGCCCTATGTGTGAGTGAAGATTAGCTGTAGGAACTGTGCCCAGAAAGCAGAGTGAGGGGTCTGGGATATGTGTAAAGCTGCATGTGTGACTACCTGTATTAAAGTCTATGTCTGAGCTGATGGGTTGTTGTTATTATGGAGATCTTGAAAGTATCCCGATTCTCTTAGTCATCCATTCATGTTTTATAAATGTCCAATTGTAGACATTTATAATACGCAAACTTGTCTTTCTGTGGAATTTCTCTGTCTCCTAGTATCAATTTGTGTCTATCAGGCCTTTTCTTATTTTTATTTTTTTTTTAAACTCCCTCATTCCCGTCCATTCCCTCCTTTCTCCCTGGTTCATATTTAGATGAATGTATATTCACACTGACACATGAACTTAAGTCTCGGGGTTTGGAACAGATCAGCCAAGTGTTACAGAACCAGGCAGTGATCTTGAAAATAAACAGAGCTGAAAACCAAAGGAGATGTGGAGGTGAAAAGACACAGAGACTCAGAAAAGAACAGATGATAGAGAGGAAGCATGAAATGTCAAATTATTTTAACAAAACAGAATACGCAGAGGAAAAACGAGGGCTTTCACATTATTCTGTCAAAGCTTGAAACTGATTCTGACCTTGCCGCTTGAAGTCTACTTTTATTAATCCTGCTGATCAAGGCACTTTTATGTGTGAAAAACATTTGGTTCTCAGCGTAGCTGAGTCAAAATATTTTCCTACCTTTGCTTCTTTGTGAGTTTTACACATTGCTGGGGTGCAGGTCGAACGACCTGGAGCTCAGTGCTCTAAAGACAGTGGAGAAGATTGCGGACTTCAGAAGGAACACAGCTCCACTCACCGCCATCTCCCTGAGAGACTCCCCAGTGGAAACTGTGGCGTCCTTCTGCTTCCTGGGCTCCAGCATCACTCAGGACCTCAAGTGGGAGCTGAACATCAGCTCCCTCATCAAAAAAGCCCAGCAGAGGATACTTCCTGCGACATAAAAAAGCAACATAAGCCCAATGTGGTTGAGGCCATGTTTCACTCTTGATGCTTGATATCTTTTATCAAGGCAAACATAAAGTCTGAAATTTACTGTATACATGGGATATCACAGCACTTCATCAAAAGGACAATCTTCAAAGAAGTGCATTAGAGCCGATGGCTACCTTCAAAAGAAGGTCATGTTCAAATCCCAGTTTGAGCTCATCTGATTCTTGAGGCTGGAATTCATATATGGACACCAGTACCGACTAGACGTTTTTTTTTTCCCCCGACTAGACACTCTGACTCAGTGGCATGCTGTTTTTACGATGCACCCCATTCGGTACAAAAGGCCTTACTTGGCATTGGAATCCTCTGATGAGCCCTTGTCTGAATAAACCACAAACAGGACATTGACAATGAACAACAACAGTATTACAGAGGCTAACAATGAAATACATATATCATATTTCCATCATATTAATATATCAAAGCTATCTATTGTCCTGTGCAGAGATGTGTAGCAGCACTACTACAGTTGTTGAAATGACAAGAGGGGAAACATCATTATTCCTCCATGTCTTATTCTTTTACCATTCAAATGGCCAAAAGGTAGATCTGATTAGCAGCAGGGGAAGGCTTTTCACTCCCCCACATCTCCTGCTTTGGCTTTCAGGGGTAAATGGGGCAGAAAAAGAGGCAAGATAGCAGGGGGGTGGTTCCAGATATAGATAATACAATTTCTCACAATGCCAATGATCAGTGGGAGAGAGCCCAGTGCATCATGGGGTGACTTTGCCAGTCGGGCTTTTGATGTAAAAGCATTATAGGCTCTACAAAGCAAACATTAGATGAGGCTCACTGTGAAGAGTCTCTGCATATGGGTACAAAAAGAGTAAAAAATAAATATGATCAAACTGTTATCTTACCAAAATGTCGGGACATAATATACATAACTTGTGGCCTTTAATAATGCCACAAGTTTTTTACTAATAAGCCCAAACTTTTTTATTTATAAACTGAAGCTCATCAGCATATCAACAGTGGAGAATTCGGTAAATATTAAACCTTTTATATCATTATAAATATATGTTTCAAATCAGCACATGTCTTCTTCTCCCAGTTCAGATGTTTTTGCTTTGTAATTGTTTATTTCATTGCACTACTCCTTTATTTATTTCTTAATGCAAGTGCAACTTCTTTCAATAATAATGAGGCTGTCGCAAGATTATTTTTTAATTGTGAGATAACCACATCATTTCCATAGTTAATTAGGATTAATCACATTTTGAATGACATGTTTAAATTCAGTTATTTTGCATTTTAAGGCAGTTTTAAGCCCATAATGAAAAGCATTTCTTACCAGAGTGTCTAAATTTGAAATCAAATGAGCACAAAGAAAGAATTTCCTTTTAGATCTTTTTTTTTTCTTTCAAAAAAGTGTCATGTAGACTAACTTTATGCAATGTCTACTTCAAATATGGCTTTCAAAATGAAAAAGTGCCATGTAGACCCACCGGACTACTTAAAAAGAAAAGACAAACATTTTGAACAAAATGCTCCTACATTGTGGTCATTAAAGGAAAGAAACAGCTTTCAAGTTTTAAGAAGAATATAGAAACACCGTGTTTACTTTGACAAATTCAATATGTCAAGTTACACTCTTATGCTACTTCAATAATAAATAACATCACTATTATCAAAACAAGCATGCTAATCTTAACTTCAAATAACAGCATGCAAATGATCTGTAACACAGCTGAGAGATTTGTGCTTCGCTCCTCCGCATGCCCTTTTGAAAGTTACTGAATTTACCAGAGATTGGCAAAGCGGGACAGTGGCCTTTAGCTGACCTAGTTTGAGCCCATGTAAACCTCTACATGTTCTAAGAATCTTAAGCAGACAGGACTCCTCCTTCTCTTCCATTTGTTTTTGCCACTCTTCTCCCGGGATGCTCAGAAAGGGAACCTGTAATAACATTTCACCAGATACTCAGTCAATATTATTCCTTGACATCTTCAAAGCAGGTCAGAGGATATTGGAGAGCGAGTGGAGGCAGCGGAGGGCGAGAGTGTGTGTAGTCCAACTGAGAGCAGAGACAATAGAAAGACACAGAGATAGAAAATCCTTTACTCAAAGTCAGTCATCCAGTCAGTCTGTAAAGTTTGGTGCTATCTAAAGATGTGAGGCACTCATATACATATTTGAAACACCAACTTTCTGCCTTCAGGTGAACAGTCTTATCTTACCTTCAACATGATTTCTATGCCTTTTTATACCACTAGGGGTCCTGTGTGCATAATAAACATACATCCAGGCCCAGTTGCATGAGTCTGCACAGTGAATATGGATTTCCTTTTCATGTGGTATTTAGCAGCGGTGGCATTTGTAGCACAAGTAGTAATGCCTCCAACATTACTTACCAAAATACAAGTAGTGATGATGATGCACAGGCAGTGAGTTAATACTGAGGTTTTGTGGCAGGACTGCACAATATCAGACGGACAGGCAGCTCAGATCCACAAGGACAAGTAGAGAGAGGATCCTGTGCAATGCAGGGCCACAGAATTCAACCTGGTGCCTTCATTTTCTCCTCCATCTCCATGTGCTTTACTCTTTATCTCCCCATATGTAAAAATGCAGGCAGGCTTATTAACAGAGTCCGATTGTAAATAGATTTATCCTTTTTAAAAAAAAATAGCCTAGAGTGGAGTAGGCTCACTTTTTCTTCTGCCTCCTTTCTCCAACGCCTCCCCAGATGTGCAGTCTGTAAGTGAACGTTTTTGCGATCTGCTAGCACAACATTAACTTTAAAGTCTTCTTTCGTCCCCAGCTATATGCGCACCATGCTGTAAGTGTGGGCCCTGGTCCAGGAATCTCCTGCAGCCAACTGCTCATAAGCCCTCTCCTAACCAGCCAAGAATGTGAAAAGCTCCTTCAAAGAAAAGCCCCTCTGCAAGGTGTGGTTAAAGCAGGTAGGATACCTGAGTCCGCAGGTGGTCATATTAGAGCAGCTGAAACTGCTAAACTGAAATCCCACACCTGCCACTCATGGCAAGAACCACAAAAGAGAAAAAACAGATTGCCAGTGAGAGCTTGAAGATTAGATTAAATCAACACTCTTCTCTTTTGATTTACAGACTGTTTCATGCGTCTCAAAACATCAGAGGCTGTATTCAAGTGGATCAATCTGCAGATACATTAAACAAAGGAATGTTTACTGTTCGAGCTTTCTGCTTTTCAACTTATTCTGGATGTTGAAGTCAGAGTCAAGAACCAGAAGGCAGATGTGTTAAAGTTTAACAACTTCAAACATATTTAAAAAAAAAAAAACAGGCTGATCAGAGATAGTATTTTGCACTAAACAACCAATCTGCTTTGTGTGACTGTAAAAATACAATGCCTAGAGGGACAGAGTTGTCCATTAACAGGACTGAACGCCAAGTGGAAAGGAGGGGAGAACATGGCTTGGGACAAAGAGTTGCTTGTCTGAGGCCTGTCAGCCACTGGTCTGCAGGGAGGGGCCCGGTGCCACTTGTTTGAGGGGTCCCCATGATAAATTTCCACTACTTGACTCTGTCACACTCACTGCCACTTGGACAATAACCGAGGTCACAGCAGAGTAGTAGAGCACTGACACTGTGGCCCACACAAAGAGGGGCCACTTTTCTCATCACACTATTTATTTCAGATCTGCGTGCACATCCTAATATATATATTGTTAGGAACACTGAAGCAAAAGTAAATAAATGAAAAAAGTCATTGTAGTTGACTTTACTAAGGCCAGTTTATCATGTGTCTTTCTTCTATGTATGAGTAAAAGACCAAATCTGAGCCCGACCTTCATATAGATGTATGGGCTTGTCAAACATGGACGGACAGACATGAATACCAACCAACACAGTAGGAAACACATGGCAACATGAAATATTGTTCATTTACGTCTTGGAAAGGACTTTGCTGAAAACCAAGCCAAACAAACCGCTGGCTAGCCACCGTACTGATTACCACCTCTTCAGAAACTACAGCTTCTCTTTTAATGAAGACATACTCTCATCCGAGTGTTTCGTCCAGTGTATATTAAACATGTTAATCCTAAAACTGAGGTGCATTTAATACCATATAAAGGTAGATGGCACATTTGTGGAACCAGTAAACTTTCATCTTGCAGTCAAACCTGTTTTGGCAGAATGTCGACATAGAAGAATATATGGAAATATATTACCAATGAAATTTATAACAATTATGAGTTGAAATGAACATTTAACAATAATTTAGGATGGAATATCAGGGACATCAGGCGAGAGCCATCACGTTAAAGAAAACTCTATACCTAAAGGACTTATATAAACGTTTAACTTTGGTTTATCTCTGATCTCCTTTTAGATTCTAATACCCGAGCAATCCTGTCATCCCCCTCTGAACCTGCGCCCCCCTCCTCTCAAAAGGAGCAGGAGACGCGTGGAGGTACACACTGTGTGTGTATTGGGATGGGTGGGTGGACTCAGATCGTCCCACCTCCTCCTCTCCCAGTCAACATGCTCCAAACTCGCAGCGCAAACTCTCCAAAGAGTTTATAGCTCCTGCTCCAGGACTGAATCGAGTTGGGAGGAAACTAGAGAAGTTTAAAAACAGAAAGAAAAAAGAAAAGAAAAGAAAAAGAAAACCCCACAGTGAGAGTTAGCGGCGTGCGTCGGCAGCGGCGCAGAGGCGGAATGGTCCTCCGGCCGAGCTGCACACGTGAGCCCAGAGGCCACCGGTAACTTTTTTTTTCACTTCAAAGGAGACAGGGAAGGGGCAGTAAGAGGAGACGACAAGGTAAGAGTGAGATAAAGTGCACTGAGCGCTGACTGTCACAAGTGTCCTGTCATCTCGACGCGATGGTCTTCCTGCCGGGACTCACTGTGGTCCTCCTGAGCGGTCTCCTGCAGGCTGTTGCACCCTGGGGCGCACAGAGACCGGCCAGACCAAGACAGTGCGACGCACCGAAGCTGGTGAGTGGCGTGGGAACACTTTATCCACTCAGTCTCTTCAAACGAAGACTGCATGTGATGCTGAACTAAGTTGTGTTATACAGTTTTTGTTACTGACCAACATAAGTATGCGACACAGTCACAGCCAAATGTCAAGCATTCTTTTTTACCGATTTATCCAACTTAAGGTTCACTTATCAGAAAAATAATCAACGATGCTTTTTTTTCTTTTCTTTTCCCACTTGGACAGTATGTGATCAGAAGGTATAATGAAATTGAGTGTATATACTAGGTTTTCTATGGAGGAGACATGAGACAATGAAAGCAGCTTAATATGTGATAGTCTATTTCTACAGGCACCTGTCTGTATAGACACGTTAAGTTTAGAGCAAGATAATATATATATATATATATATATATATATATATATATATATATATATATATATATATATATATATATATATATATATATATATCAAAGACTTTTTCAGTTGTATGATTTTAATGGACGTACGGAGCTATGAATGAATGAATTTATAATTGTTATAAAAGTAATAATAATATTAATCATATGAGTTGGTATTAAATCACAGTGTCTGACGCTCAGATGTGTAACGCTTTAAGTTTTCCCTGAACGGCTTAAGAAAATGTGGATTTATTGCATATAGATCCAGACCTTAGAAATGAATTAGGCTGCTAAGACAAACTGGTACTGCACGCCAACTTCATGGGAACACCCACGGGTGACTTCACTTCATTTGGAAAAGTTGCATTGACCTTTCAGAAGTGATCGTGTTTCACCACAACATACGACCTATTAAAACACTTATCGGGCACACTGGTAAAATTTTAAGGCTGTGGATTGAACTACAAGTGCAGATGTAAGGAGCAGCCCAGCCCAGACGCACACTGGCTTGGTTAACCTGTCCGTCCATCCGCGTGTCTGTAATGATAACTGTGACTACAAACATCACATCCAGCACGTTTTCCTGAAAAAAATACCCTCCTTGAGAAAACTATATGACCTCAGTATCGTGTCGATTTCACAATGACATCTAGGTGCCCTTGATTGAAGTTAATCGGGACATCATAAAGGCATAGTTTATAGATCATAGGGCATTGTTTCATTAGTGACTCATTCTGTATGTGCCGATAATTGATTTATTGTCAGAGATCACTGAAAGCCTCGTGCTCATTCGCTTCATGTGATTTGTAATGCGTCAGTACAGTGGTCTCTGTTTTCGGTTAGGAGTAATTACCCCCATAAAAAAGAGCCTGAGCGTCAAAGCTCTCCAGAAAAGTCCATGCAAACGTTCTGCATAGGGGAAATTAACTCTCGACAGAACTTTAGGCAAGTAGGACCACACTTACTTTCTAGTCTGCATTTATTGGAACAATTACTGATTATGCAGTAAACATATGCCCATGTATGCAGGATGAAACGCTGCACTTGCACCCCCCCCCCCCAAAAAAAAAAAAAAAAAAAAAAAAAAGAAAACCAAGAAGTAACCTTTATGTCTTATGGGATAGGTTTTAGACAGATTTCAATCATGGCTGAATGCTGCCCTTAAAATTATGTAAGTATGCTCAGTGCAATTAATTATGATGATAAACTAACATCCTACAAGAGGGCTTTACTAATTTTTAACTGCTTTCTGATCAGTTTAAACGATAAAGGCATAGTTGGCAGCGGTAACACAACTGGAGTGCAGCTGAGGGAATTGATTTAAATTTAAGAAGTAAACATATTCTAAGAATAACTTTGTTCAACAGTAATGGATTTCATCCCCAAAAATGCATGATTACATCATCTCGGGAGCCAGAAGATTGATATTGTTTATAAAAGTAATTCTTTTTTTCATGTTTGAATAAGGCTAACATGAGAGCACATTTATAGGGCACTTAATAAGAAACATATTTTAGATGCAATTAAGTCTCATGCCTGCTTAGAATGACTGTGATTATTTCCTTTCTATTGTGACATTGCTCTCTATAAAGAGAACCACAACACATAAAGGGTTCCTGTAATTTTGAAGATACAAACAGAGTTGTACCTAAGACTGTCAGCATCAGAGTTCTCTGCCTAGTGTAAAACAAAAAAACTACAAAACAGACAAAAGTAATTCAGTGAGGTCATAGTGGAGAGCAGGTTTCTTTCAGGTTTTGGCTTTTATAAGCTCTAGTGTAGTATATTTGCACTGCAGTCTTGAAAATGCTTCCCAGGCCAAAAGAGGCTTTGGCAACCGAGGTATGCACCTCTACAATACACGGGGGTCTGTTTACAGCCCAGAAGGCCCCTCTATAAACTCCCTGCCTGCACCATAGCAGCAGGGACCTCAGAGCACATCTCCAACTTGACTAGACTTCAGACTTCCTCTGTCGTCACTGCAAAGTAATATTTCAGTTGTTAACTTTTTGGACATGATTATATGAATCATAAACCACAATAGAGGAAAAATATGTCAGCTTTAGTTTTGAGGCCACTTGAGTTGATGTTTCTCATATTTTTGCTCTCAAGAGCTTGATGCATTTTTTTTTTCTTTCTCCTTGTTTTTGCCCCTGTTTCTTTTGTAGCAAAGTCACATGAACTCTTTTCTGTGGCGAGTGAATCGGACGGCACCTAATCCACCATCCTACCTATTCGGTACCATCCATGTGCCCTACACCCGGGTCTGGGACTACATCCCGAACAGCTCCAAACAGGCTTTCCAAAGCAGCAACAATGTTTTCTTTGAGCTGGACCTGACTGATCCACTGACCATTTCCAAACTTACCAGCTGCCAGTTACTGCCTCACGGAGAGAACCTGCAGACCCTGCTACCTCGAGACCTGTACCGCCGCCTCAAGCGCCACCTGGACTACGTCAAACACATGATGCCTTACTGGATGACTGCTGACCAGAGAGGCCGAGGCCTTTATGCAGACTACCTATTTAATGCTATTGCAGGCAACTGGGAGAGAAAGAGGCCCGTTTGGGTGATGCTGATGGTCAACTCACTGACTGAGTGGGATGTCCGGTCCAGAGGGACGCCAGTGCTGGACCTGTTCTTAGCTCAAGAAGCTGAGCGGATGGGAAAGACGACAGGGGCAGTGGAGCGCGTGGAGGAGCAATGCCACCCACTCAATGGCCTCAACTTCTCTCAGGTAAGAGCTAGAAATGACTGTGTTCCCTTTAGATACCCTGTGTGTACACAACTGGAATAAACGGAAAAATGTAGGTAGTGTAGTCAATCATTAGGTTGTGCATTTTAATTTTCTTTCATCAAAGGTAAAAACAACAAGAGCCTTTCACTTTATGATCTACTATAAAGGTGTAAAGGCATATTTTGGATGTTACATGTTCTCTGTAGGAAAGACAAAATGTAGGAGAAGACAATTTGAGGACAATGAAGTGATTAAAACGTGTCTGTTGGAGACAGCTTTATGGTTATAGATGTCTCTTTACCTCACTAAGCAAACATACTCAACAGCTGAATCTGCTGAAAGAGTGTCAGACTGAGCCACGCACACGAAAAACAGATTAAAGAAGGTGCGAAGAGCAGAGTGCTCTCTCTTCCATTACTGTCTGTTTCTCTGTCTGCCTTTCCATGGGAAAGCTTGGCTCATACTGTAAGTGGAGATTGAAAGATGGATGAGATAACCTAATTACTTGATGAGCAAAACATGAGGAGTAAACCCATCTTTCATTCCTTATATGAAGATGAAAAAAATAAAAGGATCATGCATCTATTTAAAGTATTGGTCAGGTGGAGCTAAGTTGAGCTGGAGTCTGGAGACCATTTTTGACTTCTGCAGGAGGTCATGGAAAAATCTGTGCTCAGCCTTCATAGACAGGGAAAGGATGCTCTGTGATATTTTATGTCCCGACAACCTTTGATCCATATTAAGAATGAAAAACATCTCCGTACGTGTATTTATTAACTTCTTACAATCAAACGCATGTGCTTTCCAGGCACAGCGTGCCACACACGAAGGAGCTTTGCACAAAAGCGTGCAAAGCTCCTAACAGGCGTATTGGCAGTGCGCTGCAACAGAATCTGTGAGGGCCCAAACCTCCATGTGACAGGACAGAGGTCTTCAGAGCTAATTTGAGATGCAGTGGGTTTCCAGCCTCTCCTCTTTCATCAACACCTCCTAAGTACGCTGTCAAAGTCGCACTGCATGGTCTGCAAATGCCTCAGAGCTTTACTGCCCCTAGAAATAATCCCAGCAAGGCACACTGTGTTTCTTAGTCATAAAGAGCAGGAGTACCCATGCGTCTGGCGAGGCTTCACAGTTGTGTGCTATTGACAAATGTTTTTCTTATTACCTTAAGGGATTCATCTGTGGCGTCTGTTGGCATAGTCTAAGTGCATCTAATGCTGGTCAGCATCCAGTGTGGTCAGCATGGGGCCTTGTAACAACACAGTTTTACATTACATCCATACATGGTTGAGAAGCTGCACATCTCCCGTTTTAGAAAACGGCGTTTATACTCTGAATTGACTTCACTCTTCAAAATTAATTCTTTAGTGAAAATTCAAACTGAGCAGAAATTATTATGAACAGTATTTTTTCATTCTTTTACAAGGCAGGTGTATAAAATTCAGAGAGGAGTTTCATTGCTGTTAAAAACTAAGCTTTAGTATGATTAACTTGAATTTTACCAAGTTCCTACACAAGCACCAAATGACTTTGATCTTCCAACTTCTCCATTTTCTGATATGTCTGAGAACGATTCAGGGCTGAACTGAAGCTGACATGGAAACCATTATTCCCAATTATAATAATTTGTGATTTAATCTGAACATTGTGGTTGATTAGATCCCTTTATGCTTGGCTGTAACAACGGTGAGGTCAGACGGATGGATAGCTTAACTCAAAGAGAAAATGTGTGGGCGGTAATCAGAAGAAAGGGAAACGAAAAAGCAGAGACAAGGGAATAGAAAGAGTGTAAAGACAGTTGTGAGCTGAGACAGCAGGGAGACCGATGTGCAGTGTCTCACCGCTAATGCTAATATGAAACATAAATGAAGGAAGATTAGAATAGGAAAGATTCCAAAACCTGGTGGCCCACATATTTGTTCCCAATAGAAATATCACAGGGAGTGTTTTTTTGAAAAAGCTTGCTCATGAGTCATTTATCATCTGTCATGCTGTAGGTTTCCTGTCGCGGCCTGTCCCAGTGGTGCCAGAGCCGTACAGTTTGCACCACTGGGACACAGGTGGTCTTGAGGCTGTAGTTTGTCCAACTCTGTTGCTGGAGAACCAATGACCTGAGAGCAAGGAGCTTTTTCAATGAAAAGTGATAGAGCAAACACATCATTTTCTCTGGACTAAAAGGAGCATGATGCACAACGGCTGTTTCAAAGTAGTAATTGCATGTTTGTAATCATGGTGTTGGTGGCAGCGTGGGAAGCATCGAGGAGATATTTTAAGTATGTCAAAACCCTCTTCAGATAGTTTGCAGTATAACCAGCGGCAGAGAGAGGTGTGGATATCCTGGCAAGCGGCAGCTAGAGAGTGGAAACAAAGGCGAGTCATGGTGCATAGTTCTTCAGTTTTTTACGGGCCAATCTAGACTGACAGCGAGGCGGGTCAACTAGGATTAAATTCTTCTAGTACCGATTTGAAAATAAAGGAATAACTCATTGTCATCTCAGAGAATGCAAGCTGCACAACCATAACTCCAGGAGTCAGGATGACCTCGCAGAACAGATTGGAAAAAAACCCTAAGCGATCGAGCAAATGCATCATTCTTTTGAAGAAACCAGCTTTCCGTGAGCAGCAATACCAGCAATCTAAAGTTCGTTATGATTCTTTGTCTCAGTAATGCAGATTACCTGAGCTTATTATTAGCATAAATTTAAGCTAGAATCAAGCTGTGTTTGAGGTGAGACATAGAAAAAGAACTTCTCAAGTGCAAAGCTTCTTTTTTGGGAATCTTGAGGTTGGCTCCAGCCTGTAAGACTCTCTCGTTCTCACCAAATAAACACCCATATTTATTTTCCTGAGGTCACATTACAGCTGAGGCCACTGGCCCATGTCGAGGAGAAATTACATCTTATCCGTGGCGCCTTTCTCCTGGGCAGGGGTCAAGGGTCACGCTGTTAGGTGGCGGTGGAGCCACAAGTCGCAGAGCGGTAAGGAGACTGGCAGTCTGCCGGGGTCAGTCTGGGCACTGCTGAGCCGGCAGACAGCACCCAATCTGATCGAGCTCCAGGCTCAACCTTTGACCAGGGTGAGTTTCCATTAGCTTGAGCTGCTTTGTGCTGTGGCTTGTGCAAACAAAGGACGGCTGATTTTCTGGAGACCTCCCATTTTGACACTTCAGGATTGGAAAGGAGGACTTTAAAGGGACCAGAAGGTGGTGGAAAACAGAATACAGCTTCCTCTCAGCAAAAAGGGGGACATCCTCTTCCCTGTGAGGCGGTGCCCTGCTTGCTGCATCAGTGACAGTCTGATGTGTCTATTTCAATCAGCATGGCTCCTGTGCCATTACTCTGCTTAAGCAGGCATTAGCCTTTGGCTTTCTGTTGCGCTGACACTGCAGCCTCATACATATTGTGGTCACAGTCAGGCGCTTTCAGGCCTGGTTATGTGGCCACAACATCACAACAATGTACTTCTTAATGGTAATTTAATGTGCAATGTGATGACATGAGTTTTTCCAATATATGCATGAAACATATAATGAAAAGTACATGGTGCCAAAGCAGCAACCACTGCATGTATAAACAGTGGTCATAAAGTGAAACGTTTGTCTGTCTGGGCCAGAGATATTGCCTATAACTGTATTTGTACCCACATAGTCTGGGTTTTCCATAAGTCACAATTACTTCATATGATATTTAATTTAATCTGTGCTTGGTATATCCAGATAAACATTTAACTTACATTGCTCTAAGACAAGTATTTTTTTTTTTTTAACAATTTTGGAAAAGCTATAAAGTAAATTACAGCATGTCAACATGGCAAAATAAAGATCCACAGATATCTGGTAGTGCATGGTCATGTTCTGCATTTATGGTAAGCAGTGTCTCTAGGCTGGGCAAGGATTGCTAAGACTAACAGCAGAAATGAAATCAAAATAAGATTTTCCTGCGTCATATCAAATCATGCAAAATACTTAGCTTTGTGTTTCTTGGACCGTGTTCAGCCATGTTCACAGGACATCTTTAAAAGGAGGAATTAAGTAACATCCAACTTTCCCCAAATCCAAATATTTACATTCAGTGATGAGTGTATAGGCTTGGGTTTGTAGGGATATGCTGGCCACAGGATCAGACTGATGGAAAAAGCTCCTCATTGTCTACACTCTGTTCTTGTTTCTTCTGACCTCCTTACTCTTTTTTGGATATCTGTTCTCTTCTTTTCACTCCCTATCTTTCTCTCTTGACATGTCCCAAGGCTCCAGTTGTCCCAATTGCTAACCTATTGCTCATCTAGACACGCACGCAGCGAATGGAAAAAAGGTGGGAGCGGGAGGAGGAGATTGCTTTTAAAGTGTGCTGGCGATGTGTATTCCTCTCTTCAAGCGTGACATCTGAGGGTGTTTCACATCTAAGCTATAATTACCTGTGCAAATATGTGGAAAACTGCAAGGCAACACATATCAGGCCGATCATCTGGTCCCGTCTGCAGGCAGACGGCAGTCCCACTGTTGCACTAATGACTTAATAGGCCCCTTAATGACCAAATCGCCCACTGCCATCCAGAAGCACTTAGACAATTATGTGCTGGCCAGAACTCTGCAGGCGGACAGCGAGATGAAGGGAGTTACAGAGGCTGGATGTGGATGTTGGAAAACTGGGGGTGCACTTGACAATAGGATAAATCACAATACTTCTGCTTGATTAATATTTTGAAGGAAAGCTTGAGATAAAAAAAAAAATTGTTTCCTTATTTGAGTCCAATGGCTGCAGGCAGGAAATAGTTAATAAGAGAAAAAGTAAAATGTGGCTCCAAAAATGTCCTGCTAAAAGTAAGTGCTACAATTTTAGTGTTTTCTTTACTTGAATAGCATAAGTCATCGTCACTGTCTGTTCTAATTCATTTTCCAAAGGGAAAATGTGAATATTATCTGAAACTTTAACTTCAACAGATGTTAACGAACAGAAAACTTCAATCTATCTAAAAACTGTGATATCTCTGCAGCTCTATGAACTCACTGCAGTGTCTCTATTCAGTAAATCCAGCAGAGGTCATGTCCCTTTTCGCTCAGAGTACCTGAGAGATCCAAGGTAATGACTCCACCACATTGTCACAGCGCTGAGTGCTGCTGAGGCAGGGAGTTAAGCGTGACAGGTCAGAGTGCTCTTCCATAGTTTTGCATTCATCTTGCCAAATTCTTCCCTCCTTTCTTCGCCCTCATTCTTCCTTCGGTGTACAAAATTTGCATTTTTCAGTTCGAACTGTAACAACCTTACACCCGAAGAGCCATTTTTAGTTTGGGCTCTACGTCTTTTCAAACGAGAACCGAAAGCTGATCAACACTCGCTCACAACAAGTGTGCGCGCGCACACACACACACACACACACACACACACACACACACACACACACACACACACACACACACACACACACACACACACACACACATTCAAGCAGTCTCTTTAGAATTATTTTATCGACCTAACAGTTGAAATTGCTGTAAATCAAAGAGGGAGAGGTAGGTACACAGACAGACACACACAGACACAGACACACACTGTCACAACATTTCTATATTGCGTATTTGTTCATCACAACAAGGAAAAGTGCAGTGAAAGACTGGAGGTTGTTTTCTATGGAAAGGGCAGGTAGTTTCCAGGATGGCTGAGGTTAATCTCAGGTTGTCTGAGCCAGAGGCTGATTGATCACAGGCAGGAATGTGACTGACTGATTTCCTCAGAGACCCACTTGGCCCCTCAGGAATGCTGTTGTCTTTTGGGACGTTGTTGTTTTATAACCTTTTTAACCAGGTTAACCCTGCCAGATCAGGGATCAGAGAGTCTATGCTTGCAAAGTTTATGGTTTCGTTTCACATGGTTAACGTGTAATTATATTCTCTCCTCATATGTCCATCAAATTTTCAACATTTCATGAACAATTTTCACTTGTTAGTGAAGGCTATTAGATAGTAAATACAGTAACCAAACTCATGAAACTGTCAAGATTAAACATAAACATAAAATTACTGTGTATATATTGTGTAGCTGTAAAAATGTAGCTTAGTCTGGATTTTGCTTGAAAAATAAACATGCTGGTCATTTTTAGCGATTGTTATCAATATTGTTTATTTTACTTGAGTCTACATGTTGCAGTGGTCCCCTGGGGTTGGTGAGCTAGAATGAAAAACAAATAGTGTAAAAATGGCATCATTGGTGAAGCGACATGTGATCCAGACTCTTATAATACACTGCAGATTTTTGGCCAGGGGCTGGGGACTACTGACAGACACTTGTGGATGATCTGATCTCTTCCCAGCATGTGTCTGCTTGTGAGTATGTGCTATACTAAATCAGTCCTTCATTTGTGTGGAGAGGAGTATGTGCGTGTTGAGCAAAGCACGTCCATTAAGGTGCTTATTGCCATGAGTGTTTGACTTGAGTTGTCATCTCCATGTTAATGCTTAAATGATGTATTACACAACTGTATGTGATATGTTGGCGCTGTGTGTGTGTGTGTGTGTGTGTGTGTGTGTGTGTGTGTGTGTGCATGGGCACACACTTGTTGTGGGCGTGTGTTCTGCACTGTAGATTTTCCGTTACATTAAAAGAAACCTGTAACAGATAACAACCAAAGTATTCATTTAACTAGTAAAGCCAGCCTGACCAGCTCCCTCTTCACACAGTCATTTTATGCAGCCTAATTGTCTACATAAATCTACTTTCTTTGCTCTTACTTTGAATTAACTTACCAGACTGTAAGCTCTATCAATATCAATTCACGGTAGGTGAACATGGTAAAAGGTCTCCAGCGTGCCAGGGCATGCACGTTTCCATGTTAGATACTTGATGGTCTGAGATGAACTCCACTTGCCGGTCTGTTTGTGGCATCAGGCGCACACACCTCTCACACCTCTCACTCTCAGGCCACTGGTCATAAAAAGGTGCCAGTAGAAAATAACGTGCGTATGAACAAGTGTTGTGTGGCCCAGGCTTGCTAGGGATTAGGTAGCATTAGCCGAGCCCTCTCGATGAACCCAGTTTTAATGTGACCCAAGCTTCTTTTTTGCCCCCTCTGCCCTGTCCCCATTATACACAACCCAGTGGAGCACTTCAGCTGTGCTTATACACTGGCCCTGTACCTCTCACCCTTTTTTCAACTCTTTAACCCAAAAATACGTGTTCAAGTTCATTTTCCCTCTCACACCGTTCACTTGTGTTGTCCTAAAACAGGAAGAGTAATGTGTTATGTGCATTTATGCTGTCACACACGTTCACAAACAATGATGTGTATTCATCCTCCGTGCGAAGAGAGTAAGCATTGCTTAAATTGAACTTTATCATTGTCATTTCGTTGGACTGAAAATTGGATCTTTGTATTAAGTATATAGTAAGTTGCAGGTTTGTTTTGCTTTGTTTTGTCTCAGTGCTGGTCTTCCAGCAGTCTCAACCTCTAGCAATTTAACTAGATAATGGTCCATGGTGGCCTCAACCTGTCCCAAATGTAGGCTCGATTAAATAGGAAGGTAGAGTTTGACATTAAAGGAGCCTGACAGAGTGAGTTCTCTGCCTTCCATTCTACTTTTCGTCGTGCTCTGAGAGTGAAACGTTCTGCAGGGGTACTATAGGACTAACAGCTCTTTAAGATGTGATGGAGTCTGGTTTTTGAGAGCTTTGTTAAAAGAAGGATTTTTCACAGGAAGGCAAACAAGAAAAACTAATATTGGAGTGATATGATTATTTCTTAGACCACACAATACAGCATTTTGAATCAAAAGAAGAATTTTAAAGAAGTTATTTACACTACCTGACAATAATGAGTGACAAAAGTTCTGTTCAGTGACATTCACAGTGGTGATAGAAGTCAAAGTAATATTATTCAGTGTTACTATATGTCTGCATAACTGACAGATGTTTGGAACAGTATAACAATCTCTAACAATTTATTGGGTTCAGAAAAAGAAAATTACAGGTCACCCAAACTTTTTCGTCTTTATGACAAGCTTCTAGTTTGGCAAGTTGATCAGCATCAACTGAGTTTCACAGATAAATAGATGTGTGTAACATCAGATTAGCTATGGAAGCTTAGTGTTACAGAACCCTGTGGAACTCCATGATTAACCTTTTTCAGAACTGAAGAGTCATTAACATGAACAAAGTGGAATCTGTCTGATAAATATGCCTGAAGCCATTTAGTGCTGTACAGTTAATCCTGATGCTATGCTCCAGTCTCTAGATGTTATGATCAATCGTATCGAACGCAGTGCTGAGATCTAACAGGACCAGACCAGAGAGCAGAGCGTTGTCTGAGGCCGTAAGAAGATCACTAGTAACTCCAACCAGAGCCGTTTCAATGTGATGAAGAGTTCTAAAACCTGACTGAAAAGACTAAAATAGATCATCCGTATGTAAATAATCACATAGCTGACTTATAACAACATTTTTTCTAGGATACTAAAAAGAAGGTTGGATATCAAACGCCTGCATCAAGGGTCTGCTTTTTAAGAAGTGGTTAAATTAAAAAACAAACAAAACAAAACAAACAAACCCTGAAAGGCCTGTGGTACATAGCCTGTTACTAAAGGTAAACTGATCTAATTGAGTATTGATATGCTAATTAAACATAGGGGAAAATGTCTTTGAACAGTTTAATTTGGACTGGATCTAACAAAATGATCCAATCCCCACTTTTTTTTTTTTTTTAAACAAAATGAACAAACAGTTGAGAATATCTCAGAGAGCTGCATAGGATGGAATCTGTAAAACTGTAAAACACTTTCTACTGACATTTCTGGAGCTGGAGTAGATCAGTCTGTGGCAGCTTTGCAGAATGTGTCTTCAGTTTTATCTTTAGAATTTTGACAGTAAAGAACTTTCCAAAGTCGTTACAGCTCAGAGTTAAATGGATGAAGATCGACAGGGCTGCGACTTTACGTCAGTCTGGTAACAGTGCTGCTGAGAAATATGGGATTGTTTTTGTTTCCTTCTTTTGAAGTGGAATAATCACTAGAATATTTCAAGTAACTTTAAAAAAAAAAAAATAGATTTACTATCCCTCCAGACAGTATGCAGAACTCTGTTATTTGAATCACGTGTTATTTCTTCTCCATTTTTGTTGATGCCCTCTTAAATGTTTGCGCCTGTTCATGATGCCATGGAGCCATCCTCCTCTGAGGTGTTGCTTTTATCTTTCAGTGTGGCGCGAAGGCTGCTGCACTGTGTGTCCAACCAGATCCCCCTGAATGGGGCTAAAGCTAAAACAACTGCTTTCCACTGGATCCACAGACAGAACTGAAGTAAATATTTAATTAATTATTTCTTTAAATTTGATCACAGCATTGTCTGAAAGACATCTCATCTCAGATACTGTAAAACCGGTAAATGTAAATTCAAGTGATATCAAGAAGTGGTCTGACAATACAGGGTTGTGAGCAAATACTGATAATTGATCAATGTGTATACCATAATTGACAACAAGGACAAATGTGTTATTGAAGCATTGAGTGGCTTTATTCACCTCGGGCGAAAAGCCAGTTGTGTCTAATAATGAACGAAATGCTATGCTGAGGCTGTCATCGCTGGCTGTCTGTCTGCATGAGGCTCAGAGGAAGGCGGTCAAAAGGTTTCGATTCCATTTCAGGTCCAGGACTGAAGACTAGGTTCATAGACTGATGCTACTCCTCCTTCTCCTCCATCAGTTGTTTGAAGTATATCAGAATTTATTTAGTTCAGATCAGGATATTCTCCTCCTACAACCAGCTTTCAGTGAAACTAAAAAACTGAAAATTATGGTTATTTATTAGATAATTTACTAGTAGAAATATGGATGAAAGAGATCTGATATTTAATAATCCACATTTGATTATTGAGGTTTTTTATTCTGCTACAAAAGCAGTTTGGATTTGAATTCGGTTTTTTAAGATTAAAGAATTCATTTTGTCCTAAAAAACAAAAAGGGTGGTTCAGGGACAGAGTCTGTCTATACAATATTAAGCCTGAAGTGAACAAGGTGGCCTTACATGTGCCCACGAGAAAGCACCAAATCCACCAAATTCAGGTTTTACAACTGTACTTGACAAAAATTAACTGCTGAAAAACTCTGCTCTTCTGAATTTATAAAGAGTTAAAGTGAAATGAAGGTGTTCCCAAGCTGTGCTGAAAATTGACTGTTCTCAATCTGTGTTTGCAAATGCTGGAAAATTGTCTACAAATGCTGGCTAAAAAACTAGAAATTATTGTTCTTTTTCCAGTACAGATTGAGTGGGATAAATATGAAAAATGCCAGTTGGAGCTATTGAAACAAAGCTCCGCTCATAAACTTTATTAGGGAGCACATAAATTCTCTCGTTCATCGTATCTCCCCCAAAACGATTGCTTACAATGACTTTCATTGCACACCTCTCCAATAAAGAGCCCTGCAGACGAACAGCATGAAGGGAGACGGGGCAGCAGCGAAGAGTGGCTCCACAATAAGAGTTGAGACGCCCATGGTCTGGTACCAAGGTAAACCATTTTTGTGGATAGATTACTTCAGAGATAAGTGAAAACACAAACACAGGACTTCACAGGTCAAGCCAAGCTTAGTCACTAATTTGAAAAATGTTACCCTGTGTCCAAACTTTAATCCTTCCAATTCAGACTTCTTCACAGTCACCTACCTCTACACTGCGGCCAAGATTATTCCTAACACAAAACAGAAGGATCTGATCAGTGAGTTTGAGTCTGTCCTCTCCAAACATGTAGAGTTATGGCTGCGATGCATACGTTTTTATTTGACTGTTAGTCAAATGCTGTGCCATGTCAGTGTGGATTATAAAACCAGCATGTTCTGCCCCTCGGACTAGTAAGAGACCTTGTGTTAGTGGATCCCTCTCCCGAATCCTTAAGCTTAAGATCAATAAATTTATTTTACCCCAATGGACCTTCAATCCCTCAGGGGATTTTAGGCATGTGTGCATTTAAGGCCTCTGTTTCACCTTTCAAATTAGAGTTCCCAGAGCTTTCTGAGAGCCAGACTGACTGAGGGAATCAGTTGCCCTTGCACTTGCCCTCTGGATGACCCAATTTCTTTGGCGAAGGACCAGTAGCTCTCCCTCGCCCCCCACATTCCCTGCAGTACAGTCGAACATGACATTTTCAGTTTATCTTAACGATACAGGCCTGGCTTATTAACTTTCCAAAATTGCTTTTAAAAAGATAAATACTGAATGTGTGAAGCAATAATGGTAATTTGTAATTCTTCCTTTCAATAGAATGTAGATAAACTAAATCTAGATAAAACTGGAAGATACTTTCCAAAACTTCCTTCCACATGTGGAGATGTCCATGCAGGTGTAAGATGTATTTTACAAGCTGTCATGCTGTTGGCCTGGAAAACCCTTGACATGAAAAAGGGACAAAAAAAAAAAAAAAAAAAAAAGTGGGGACGGGGGGGGGCTAATACAAAGAATGAAACGAAGATTAGGAAAAAGCAAGAAGTGCAAATGAAAGGCTGAACAGCTTCTGTACAACTGAAGCGAGAGAACATTAAAATAACATAAAATAGTGTAACATTTACACATTCACTTTCTCTTGTCATCATCATCTATGTGTCACAATGAAAGGCAGTGTTTTAAAATAAATAAAAGGATGCTGCTGCTTGGTATTTCTCTTTTCTTTTCTTTTGGTTTATAGTTCGGTTTCTCCCAAGTGTTTTCCCACATCACGCTCAATTGCACCTGTCACTCAGCGGTGCTGCTTTTCCATCACTGTTGCTCTACCTTTCCCAAGGCAAACGCTCTCCTGGCATCCACTGGAACCGTTTAAATATAATATCAAACATATGGCAGAGTTTATGGAACACAAATGAGATGAGAAATCAAATTTACTCAGAAAGTCAGAGCAGGACTGTGGTCTCTAAGGGGTGCTGTTGTTTAGTGAGAGCCTAAATGATGGGCAGCTGTAATTACAGCCACAAACTGAGTGGGAGAGCTGTGCATGCAGGGAACGGCACATGTGAGACAGTCAGGAGGAGACGGAGCGTGGGGAGAACGGCGCAGGAAGAGGAACACAAGTTTGGGAAGAGGAAGGGGAAAAAGCTGGGAATGAGGAGCTCTCAGTGGGTGGCTCTTTTCTCATTTTTCTTCCTCATTCTGTCTTGTGGGTATGCATCATGTGACGATGTGTAATTGGCCTGCGGTCACACCAGAGTTGTGCAAACAGATTAGCAGGGAAACATGTCAGTCTGAAGGGCCGCGGAGGTAAATGTGTGTGTTGTGTGAATCACAGATGTGGGATTGTGTGGGAAATGGTTTGATGGCGTAAAGCCTGTATTAATGGTGAACAGGTGGGGCAGTTGACTTTGTCGTGGACAAATTTGTCGTTGTGGGCCCTTGGGAAATGTCGAGTGCTCTGGAGCTGTGTTTATGCACTGCTACCCATGTGTATTCAGTATAGACACATTCATCCATCCATACACAGATTTTCAATGCTTCATTTGCATTCACTAAATTAAATTACGGCCACACTCTGCTCATATATTCCAGAAGTTCAGTGTGGTTTTTGGACACTTGAGGATACGATTCTTGCTCTCTGCATTAAAGCTTGACTACATGGCAGGCTGCACACACTGAACACACTGTTTATTATGCAATCAGCCTGGTATTCCTTAAACCTCTCATAGAAAGTTTGTTGCTACTGCACAATTCACACTGACCTATTTATTCTTTATCAATAATAAACTACTGATAAAAGTCTGAAAGTCAAAGTTTGCTCAGTTGGATGAAAATGTATTTTTTTTCAAGTAAGTGCAAAACAGTGGCTAGTTTAATTTGAAAAGTTAATCAGGAAATTCTTAATCCTTACTCTTATGCACTACTCTATGTCATAGATTAATATTCCCAGTTTCATTATTACATTGATACTATGCAAAGAATTAAAATCCAATTACGTTCTTTGCTAACATCAGCTGTGGGAACAGACAGATACTGCCGGAGTGCACATTCCTGGAACTGAGCTGAGGAGACAAGACAGTCTGAGGGTGTCGGGGAGTATAAGAACGGAGGAGAAATCTCATGGACATACTGTACGAGCCTATTCAGATGTGTGAGTTTAACTTGGCTGAAGAAAGTCGATGTGTAAGCACACCCAGTTATTGGTTTCTGATGCCCCTGTCAGCTCTGTGCCAAACCACCTGCCCCCGGGTAGGAACAGCAGCCCGTCATATACCGTACCATCCAGAGTGGTTGGCAACAGAATTTTGCATATTTCTGCTCATGGCTAAAAAAGAAACACATTTCTTTCTTTTGTAATGAAACACTCTTGTAAAAGCTGTGTGATCTGATAGGGTGTATTGATGTATAACTATTGCTCGCAGACAAAATCCTGAAATATATATATATATATATATATATATATATATATATATATATATATTTCAGGATTTTGTCTGAAATATATATATATATATATATATATATATATATATATATATATTGTATGCTGATTCTAAAACAAATGGATGAAATTTTTAATCATTCTTTAGAGACAAAACTGGGTATAAATATAAAAAAATATATAAACTATTGGACATTGACGCCTATAGTGATTTGTTTTCTTTTTTTTAAACATGTCTTTTGGTAAAATGAGAAATGATAAACAATTGATTTAAGATTTACGAAAGCTTTTAGTTTAGATTACTCCATCTGTCCTTCTTTCTTTTATACCACTTATATCCTGCATATCCAATCACAGCTAACTGCAAGGACAGGTCACCAGCCCATCACAGGGAAAATACACAGAGACAAACCCCCCCCCCCCCCCCCCCCCCCCACAGATACTCACATTCACACTGAGGAACAATTTATGGTCACCAGGTAACTTCACATGCATGTTTTAGGACTGCAGGATAAAGAGTAGAGGAAGAAGCAAATTTCTAACGTCAACTAGTGATTGAGAAGAGTTGTTTCATTTCTGTTTCATCTGCAATTCCAGACCTACATTGCATCTATTAAATAGAGGAAATATTGTCTGAACACTTTTTTGTAAACTTCTGAAATCAAATGTTTGCTCTCGCATTGTGTTTGGAAAGTACTGCTGTGTTGTTTTCATTTTATCTGGATGTTTCAAAGTTCAGTCGGAGTTTTCTGGCATGTGTGTCCAATGTTTCTGGTTTTATTTTGATTGTTTGTCTGTCACCACTGGAGAACTTCTCAAAGATGTTCTGTCTGATATCGTTTTCCACTGGAGCGCTCTCCCAGTGCCATGTCACTTTAAAACTTAACAAAATCTGATAATATGAAGCGTGTGGGCTGTGAGTTTCTGAGTGAGCAAAGCTATATTGTTGATAGCAATGAACAACTCCAATGTTTTTGATAGATTTTACTGCTGTTCTTTCTCTCAGGTAATAGTGTCAGCGCCTGGGGTGGCCGACAGAAGCTCAATAGACACACGGTGCAGGCATGCGCGCCATTGTTGACAGATATAAAGCTAGACCTTTGTGAAAAGTCCATGGAGAGCGAGTGAGTACTGAAATGGAAACACAAGTCTATTTTATCAGCTTGCCAAAATGCAAAAGGGGAAAATGCATGAGAGACAGAGAAACGGCGAGTCAGAGGGAGAAAGAGAGAGAGGCCAGGGCCTCTCAAAGCCTCTGTAGTCAGCTATGGTGACGGCCAACCCAAGCACTTGAGAGCAGTGTGAATGGCTTTTTAATGCTTGCTAACAGCCGGGGTATTTAGTAGGATGGGGGTATGGCTGAAAGGATACAGTGAAGGATGGGAAGGATGGAGAACGGATGAGAGTGATGACAGTGTTTACACAAGAGGTCCCTGCTGGCCACTACTACAACACCACTACCCTCACTGCAGGCTCAACACAACTGTAGGACTTAAAGCCAAAATGGGTTTTGCACTATGAGTGAGCATATTTTTAGCAACATCTCATCATCCAGGGTAGCTGAGCAATAAAGACGACTGCCCCTGTGATTTCCAAGTTAGTGAAACTTCGTTTGTGTCAGTATGATGTGAAATAACAAGACCCGAAGAGAAATACTGGGACACGACCAAGATGGATGCTGTTGGAGTCAGAGAAAAGACCTTTCCAGCTGGCGACTGATTGAACTAGATTTATATACTGTTGAGAAATGTTCTCCAATTCAAGTACAATACAGAGTGTGGTAACAGTGCTGACAAATTTGCACTATATTGTGGCACTGGCCAAAAGGAATTTGTTGGCTTGTCTTTGCCTTAACTTAGACTTCAGTTTTGTGTAATCTGGTTTTGGCATTGATTGTTACTCCAGTGGGTCTAGTGATTTTCCTACAGCAAGATTCAAGCCATCAAGCACATTATTCTTCCTAAAATGGAATCAAACTGTATTTGCGTGTACCTATAGAATATAGACTATATTTATAGACTGCAGTATAGTTTCTTCCGTAATGTTGTCTTACCTGGAGAATGTAGTGCACATGTGATTGCTCAACATGAACACCAGCTATCCAGACACTGATGGCCAAAACATTACATCTGTTGATGTTCAGTTTCTTCAAACGACATCCTTATTGTATGTATGAAGAAAAGGCCTGAAACTAAATCTTTGCTATAATGTAATATAACTAGATAATTAAAAAAAAAAAGGCTTACTAGATCTGGATATTTGTGATACCATCTGTTTGCAACAAGTTTGTCCTGCGTTGCTCCAAGTCTGATTGTCTTATATCTGGTTTCACAAAGCAGCATGTGCGATAAATTGGAATGCATCGAAATGCATTGTATCGATCCAAAGAAAGATATAGGGAAACTGTAAGAGTCAGAATGTTCTTTTATTGTGTTTATCGCAGGAGGAATAGTGATGTAAGAAACTGGCCCACTCATATAAACCACACATAAACTTCACTATCTCCACTCAACCTGGCTGTTGTTTACACTAAATGACCCCTGGCTGAAACACAAGCTGGAAGGATCCCTGGAAATACTGGGAGGAGAAGATGAGATTAATGCAGAGGGGGAGTGAATGGAAAAGAATACATGAGATTGTCAGAGGAGGAGGAAAGAGAAATGATACATTAAAATGCGTTTGTTTATTTCAGTTTCAGTTTTTGAGCAAAAAGAAAAACAAATAGTTTCTCAGAACTACCTGTGGATTCTCTTTCATCTAGAACACTGTATGGTGTTATCAATCAGTTTAACCAATAGAGCTCCATTTGAGTTACATTATGATACATTTATTTTCATAGATCACAACGCATTTGTAAAGAGTATTATTGCTGCTTGTCTCCCTCATGAATCTGTAGTTCACTTTCTTGGTGTTGATATTAACTTTCCAGATGACTCTAGTAGCTCGATTTAAAATTTTTAAGCTGTTCCTGAGATTGATCTGCAAATCACCAAAAACAAACAAGAAATCCTCAATGTACTCCAACCTAGTAGCTAAAAGATGTGCCATCCAAGCTGCTCCTCTTCATTGCTTCACTTCACTCCACATAGAGATCCTAAAAATTGGGTCTGTTGGGAATCTGCCAGATGCTGCAGGAACTTCTCTTCCTCTTCATTCAGGGTAACCTGGGATGGTGCGCACACCGTCAGGGTTTTTATTTTTTTGTCATCTGTTTATGTGGTACATGAAGAGTTTTGAAAATTTTCAGTTTGGGCATGTCTGTGGCACGGTGGACGTTCCTCTCCACTGAAGCAATTTTCTTGCGAGTCAAATGCTTGTCTTGGATCTTTTGCAGTCATCAGTGCTACAGTGATTGAGGATAAAATTATTTTGAAGGATGTCTGGCTTTTTTCTGGGGTATCATTGCCCACCCAGGCGGACCTGCTGATCTGGCTCTTGTAAAAAGCAACTCTACTCTACTTTGTCTCCTTGAGAAACAAAAATAAATTCCTTTTAATCACCAGTGGATTTTTAAGGGGCTCATTTGAAAGGAATGTAATTGAAACTTAAGGTAACATTATTCATAAAGTAAATGTGCTTTCGGAGCTTGATTTCTCTGTGTCCTGCAGCTTTGATCTATCCGAGCGTGATCTTGCAGCAGTTAAGATGAAGACACATTTATTCAACAGGGACATGGAGGTGGGCTTTGAAACTGTTGAGGGTCGAGTTCTGCGACCTGTAAAACTCACACCACATAGCAGATATTTCAACGACTGGTACAATCTCTCCAATATCATGAGGCTCTTACTTTCTGTCTGTCCACTTTCCTTTGTGTGCACTGCTTTCCCGCGAGTGTCGACTCCTGATGCTTCCTAGAAGTGCTGAGGGGAAAAGGTCCCAAGTTCAGCTCCTCTGAAAGGGGAGCTAAATTCTAACGAGGATGCCAAGCCTAACAGGGAGTGACAGCTCATCGCGCTGAAAACTGCTCTGTGTGTGTGTGCGTTAGTGTGTACTTGTGTGCGCGTGTGTGTGTGCGGGTCAAGATTTGGTGTGAGAGCATGCCACATATCTGTGTGCATTCATTATGAGAAGGCAAACATCCCCAATGAAGCTTAATAACTTATGTACATTTTCACACACACGCATGCAGGAATGCACCCACATAAACACGCGTGGAGAAAAGTGTCAGACTACAGCCGCAGGATCAGACAGGCATGCCATCTCCGTGCATGAATCAATCACAGACAATAATATTTAGGAATCTGATTGGGAATGTAAACAAAAAGTGCTCCTCCCTTTTCCTTTTAACAGCATCATGACCTTAAATGTTTTCTTCACTCCTCTATGTGGGCTCAGATGAAAAGCAGATGTATCACATGGTCGTAAAAGAATCACAGACATGGAACTAAATCTAACAGGCCAGGAGTCAGACAAGGGCCCACAGGTTAAAGTTAGACAGTAGGAAGGAAAAAGTGGATAAGAGACATAAAACAAGGAAGAAAGAGCTAGAGAGAGTGAAATAGGGAACGACAACAAGTGATAGATAAAGGCAGCTGAGGGGTCAGGCTGGGAGCGGCGGAACAGCCAGCCATTTTCAGATGAAAGGAATTCAACAATCCCCTCAATGATAAACATGTGTCTGTGTCACCCTTCCTAGGACTCTGCTGTACTTTTGTGCGTGTGCGTGCGCATGTGAAATGTGCAGTGTCTGTGTTGCCACAGACACTGAGTGCTGCTGATGATACACACTTAGACACACACACATCAATACCTCATCCACCTTTTTGGCAACAGCAAAGGAAAACGCGCTGCGTGAGTGTTAACTGACAAAAGCCATCACACTCCCCTCTGCAAAACACCGGTGCCACACAGTCAAGCCTTTCATCTCCTCTACTCTCGACTCCTTTTCTCCTTTGGTCCTGTCCACACCTGCATTCACACTTGCAGCACTAATCATGAAAAAATGGTGGCCTAGTAGTATGTAAATATCAGTGGCAACAAGTTAAATAAATATGAACTGCATTTCAAAACATTGGTCTTTCCAAACTCTTCCCAAATAAGCATCTATCATGGTAGTGAAAACATGTTTATCAATACCTTGGTAATGACACATGCCAATCAACAACCTGCATGAAAAGTGTTATTTTAGTGATATGTAATAATGTCATTATCATTGAAAAGACTATTAACATGACAATCTTTAAAAAGACAGACAATCTGCATTAACTATTGAGAAGTTGACAAATTTGAGCTGAAACTGCCTTTTCCAACAGCTTGTCTGTGTATTCACAGCATGAGTATTTTCAGCTTCTACTTGAAAAGAAATATTAGTCTTAATTTTCATTCTTTAAAAAAGACAGACAACAAATTTGGACTGAGTTTAGATTTACTGCTTGTTTGTTTTATATAATTTTAATAAAACCATAAACAAACTTCAAAAACATAGTAGTTCGTACTTGGTCAACTAGAGGTTAGAGAAATGAACTTGTGACTCAAGGGTCTGGGTCCAAATCCCACTGGCGTTCACATCAAGGAAGGCACCAGACATGAAACTTGAGCCAATACAAACATGAATCATAATCTCTTTTTGCATCGGAAGCAGCAGACAAAGCTTGTAGTGGGTGTCATAGCTCTATTAGGTTTTTACCATCATATATTCTGTTATGAACCACATTGAAATAAAAGCAGAGACTTCTCACACATTGTCAACATCAACAGGTAAACAACCCTGGCAATCCACCCAAACTTACGTATTGAAGTTTTGTCAAGAAACCAAAACAAAACTAATCATTTTACATGCTGGCTTGTGCTATGACCGCATGCACATGCACTTATCCAAGCTCACCAAAGTAAACAAACTGAG